>NW_026067930.1:2999464-3037251 GCF_014885135.2 Alexandromys fortis
GGGGGGGGGGGGCGGGGGGGGGGGGGGGGGGGGGGGGGGGGGGCTTCACGCTCGTCTCTGCCAGGGAGGCTAGGGGCGCAAAGGGCCGGGAAACGGAAGGGAAGGCCATCCGGATAGAAGAACGAAGTGAGGGCCACTCGGGAGAGAGAGCTGGGGCCCCCCTCAACACTGAGGACAACACCTACGAGGCTGAGAGGCTCTCAACCGTAGATGGAACCAAGGTGGCCTGCCTCTATCCCTGACCCTTTTCCTTCCTTCTTGGTCACCTCTCCCTCCAAAAGGGAAGTTGTCCACTTTGCTGAGGGACTGCATCAACAGATTGCGGAGGCCAGCAAGGTCCCGAGAGTATGAAAAAAAAGCCAGGATCCTGGGCAGAAAGCTCAAGATGGGGAGGGGGTAATTTGTCCAGAAAGCTCAAGGTGGTAGGATTCACCAAGCAGGTGGTGGGCAGGCAGCAGTCGGGGCAGAAAGTGACTGAGTAACTCGGTAGAAACCGCCCTGACTGCTCTGGATACAGCAGACTATGGACCCAGCCTGGGGTCTTCAACTTGGCTCCTATGAGGAAGAAATATGGATAAGGATAGTGGAGCACTCAGCCGGAGAGATGGGGTAGAGGAGCCTGGCATGGCAGCAGATGCTGGGACCCCAGGATGGGGACCAGTCCTAGGAGTTGGAGGATTCCAGCTTGCAGGTATGTGGGTTCCCACAACACAATGGGGTCAACATTGCATCTTGGCTATAGGCGAAGGTCTAAGAACAGGAAAGTCATGTAGGAGGTCTGCAGTAAACCTCCTAGTGCTACACTTATGCCCTGGAGACTCTTGGTTATAATTCTTACACAGTGCACTTACTGAGCACCTGCTGTATACAGACAGTATACTAGACACTCTCTGCAGCCATGAGCCAGACCTGTTCTTCCACCTTCACATAAGCAAATGCCTTCGTGAGTATGAACCTTGGGCAACACTAACAGTGTTGTGCCAGGGCGGGAGAGATGAAGCGGGTGTGACCCTGCCTAGCCCAGTGGGCTAGGCCAGGCCTGCAGATGGCTGTACCCTCGGTGTACATGAGATCCCATCTCCCTGGCTGTTTTCTGAGGTCCCTGCCTTACTGCTCAGTGCCAGGGTGGGGGGGGGGCAGTGACAGAAGGGGCTGTAGGAATTCCTCTTGAGATGCTGGTACTGAAAAGAGGGATTGCAGGTGGGAGTGAAGACCCCATCACGGCCCTGGCATGGATGAGGTGTTTTTATCAGACTGGCCTTGTTCCGGGTAAGTCTAGCTTACTGGGGGTGGGAGGGCAGTGGCAGGGGGACCAATAAGGCAGCAGCCTCTGGTCCAGGTGAAGGCATCTGGAGCCAGGGCAGCAGAGAGGAGTGCCCTGCTTCTGAAGATGTCTTGAAGGTAGTTAGAGTGGAGCTGTGGAATGGGAGCATTGTGGGCAAAGGAAACTCCAAGGCCAGCAAAAGAGAAGCTGCTGGGGCCAGGGAATGGAGAGCTTGATCTGGGACAGGTTGAAGTCTTCAGGACCAGTGGGGAGCACTGTCTCTGACTGAGATAGACTCCGGGATGTAGTAGTTAGAGCCAAAAGAGTAGATGGAATTGCCAAGGAAAGGAGGAAAGGAGAGATGGAGGAAGAGAGGGAAAAAGAAAAGAGGAGAGGGGAGAGTAAAGGGGAGGGGAGAAGAAGAGGAGGGGAGAGAAGAGAGGAGATCCAGAACCGAGCCTGAGGCCGGCCATCTGTCCTTGACAGGTCAGGGAGAGGAGTCGCTAGGGAGGGGACCAAGGAGGAACAGAGAGGGGCTGAGCCAGTGCTATCAGTGGGTCACAGTCAAATGAGGCCTGAGACTGACCTCAGCTTTAGCACCGCGGAGGTCATCAGTGACCTTGACCTGAGTTGCTTCACAGGGAAGTACAGAAACTAAGCCTGATTAGAGTGGGTTCAAGAGCAAATGGGAGAGAGATTTGGAGGCAGCGCGGATGAGTGACCTTCTGGCGGAGTTTTGCTATAAATGAAGAGCAGAGAAGAGGGGCAGTCACTACCAGGGACGTGAGGTTGAGAGCGGAAACAGAGCCACCCACCTCTGCGGTGAAGGCTGAGAAAAACCTGAGGTGGGAGGGAGGCTTGGCCACCCACATCTAAGGAAAGCCTGAAAGGGGGGGAGGGCAGCTTGGGGTGTGGCTGGGTAAGAGAGAAGAGCGGGCAGCTGGCCTTGGCTGGGAGTGGAGAAGGTGACTGGAAGCGGGGTCAGTACCATCGGTACCGGAGTCCTCCTGTGATGACTGCGGATTCCTGGAGAAAGAGGTTCACAGCTGAGGAGGGGCACAGAGAGAGAAGGCCCCTGGCTGCTGCTTAGGACAGAAGTCAGGCAACCAAGGAAGTAGCCACCTGGCCTGCTGGAGTACCCTACAGGCAGCTGTTAAGAGGGTGAAGGCCTGGTTCTGTCTGCCAGCTTTAGTGGACACAGGCAAGGGTGAGATAGCATTGGGGAGAGGGATTTGCCAAGTAAGGAGAGGAAAAGGAGAAGGCTGGGGTGGGGTGAGTGAGACAAAGCTGGGAGTGCAGGCAGATGGTTTAAAAACAGAGAATGTGGTTCCGCCAAGTAGGACAGGAGCTTCCTCAAGAGAGAGAACCCAGAAGAATCCTGAGGTCGATATAGAGGAACCATAGTCTACCTGCTGATCAGGTCGTGACCATGCTGGGGAAACAGACTCCTAGGAGCAGAAGAATCCAGAGGCACGAGCCACTCTGTGGGATGACAGGAAAATGGTGACCAGAGAGGGTGATGTCCCCATAGGGGTGGAGGGCTGAGGTCCTGGGGTCCTAGAGGTGTGGCCAGAGCAAAGGAGGTTGTGTGTCTGTTCTCCCCCTAGAGGGCCAAGGAGAGAAGAAGCAGGAAGGAGCTCAGCTAGGAGGAAGAGCCCTCAGCTGACTGGGCCCCGCCCCCACTTTCTGGATCACTTCTCCTAGTTCTCACACACCCTCCCCCACTTCTTCACTCATCCTCTGAGTGTCTCACCTGGAGTGGCCACAGGGGGCGGGGGCAGACCAGTGGGGCTAAGATGCCCAGAGCAAGGGGAAGCCATGTCAGAAGCTAGGGTCTCACTTTTGTTTACCTGGCTACCCAGGAGACTGGGAGGGGTCTTTTGGAAGACAGAACCTTGCATTTAAAGGGGCCTCATCTGGGGGGGGGCCTGGGGCCCAAGGGTGGGATTCATAAGAGTCAGAAGGTGACTGTGTGTCCCGTCTTGTCTCAGCTCGATCTGGTAGCCACATCCCAGCCTGTGCCCACAGGGCTGCTGAGAAATGGATTCCCCTCAGATTTTCCTGCCATGGGCACCCCAGGATTGTCCCCAGAACCCAGAAGCCCAATCATCAGCTCCCATCCCAACTCTAGATTTGGATCCAACTAGGTCTCCTATCTCAGAAAGCCTCTGTGGATTTGTGTCCATCCTGCACGCGCGCGTGCGCGCACACACACACACACATACACACACACACACACACACACGCCCTAATGGACATAGCACCAGAAGAAGAATCAGGGATGTGGGGCTGCCAAGGTAAGAAACTCTAGCGGGAACTACTGTGGGCAGCCAGGCTTCCTGCCATCAGAACACTGAGCACTGTAGTATAGCCATTCTGTGGTGCCACCCAAAATATTCACAGTCCAGCAAGGCCATAATTCCTGAATGAGGCTGGGCTGTGTGGCTCCCATCCATCCATCCATGCCTGCAGGCTGTAAGAAAGCCCAGAAGCCAAGGTAACTTTAGAAGAAGTGAATGTCCATGCCTGTAACTGGGAAAAGAAGACCCAACCTCCAGCCATCATGTGAGCAAGTTCACTGCCAGGGGCTGTTTGTTACACAGCTGCACCACAGTAGGAGAATGGGCCCACCTTCATGGAAGAGTCACCTACACACACACCCGTCCTGTAGGACTTTGCCATCCTCCACAGAGCAAGCACACTCTTGCCCTTCAGTACCACTTTCTGTCCCCTTCCAAGATGCCCTCCTGGTCGGCGCTGCACCTCCAAGTCCACGGAGCCTTCATGGGAAGTCACCAATCTGAACTGGTCCCTCCTTGACTTGTGTGGCTTCCTGTGTCATAAGAAGTATGTCTTGCTCTAGGCAGCCCATACCAAGACCATTCCCTTTTCTCTGCTCAGTCATGGCGGGAGGGCTGAAGTTCAGATCCCCAAACAGCCACAGCCCTCCTTCCCCCATCTTCACCCAGATTTGGCACAAAAGAGCCCCACAGAGGCTGGGCTCAGAGTGAGAGACTCGCACTCACTGTGGCCTAGGTCATCATGTCTCTTCCAGAGCTTCTGTTTTCCTGTCTGTAAAATGCGCCTAGAAACAGTCTACCTACGTCTAACCAAGAAGACAGGCAGACTTCTGAGAAAGGGTGGGATGCACCTTGCTCACATGACTTCCTGGCTCCCCATATCACTCCACCTCAGCAGAGCTTTGGGTCTATGTCCCATGATCCCCACATATAAGCTTACACCCTCAATATGTCAGCGCGCCTTGGTTCATCTTCCAGAGCCGTGGGCCAGCAGCCCCCATCCTTCCCCAGCCCTAGCATCCGCATCCCACTTCCCACTGCTGGGAGTCTACCGGCTTCGTATGTTGTAGCCATGTTGTCCGGGAGTCTACGAGCTTCATATGTTGTAGCCATGCTGTCCGCTGCAGCAGCTCTTTTCCCTTAGCACAGGATCTTCAGGAGCAGCCCCACACCTGAGGCGTCAGCTTTCCTCCTCATTAAGAGCGAGATGGTATTCCCCTGGGTGCCTTGTCATGCGCCCCCATCCACCCAGCCGTAGATGGACGCACGTCGCCCCCGCACCCTGTCCTTGTGGCTGCCTCAGCAAACAAGGAGTGACACCTCCCGAGATCCTAATCTTGATGCTTTTGGATGTGTGCCCAGAAGGGCGATTACTAAATCATATGGCAGTGCTATTTTTAATTTTCTGAGGAACCTCCATACTGTTTTCTTGACTGGCTGCACCGTGTCACACTTCACCCACAGGGCAGGAGCATTCCCTCCTCCACACCCTCAGTCTTGCTTTCTGACAGTCCGCCCTGACAGGTGAAAACTGACAGCTCACGGAGGCTCTGATGGCCCAGCCTGGGTTTCCGGTGATGGAGACACCTGTTTGTGCACCTGCTAGCCAGGTGTCTGTCCACTCTGGAGGATGTCAGCCTGTCCTGCCCTGCCCTTTTGTCGGGGGTTATCTGTCTGTTGATGAGTTGAGTGTTTTCTTTCACAGTTTGGCTGTAACCCCTTACCAGAGAGACAGCTGCCAGTACCTTTCCCTGGCTGTGGGGAGCTGCTTCTGCATTTTGCCATTTCCTGTGCTTTGCTAGGTTTTTTGCTCAGATACTGTCTCTCCCACATCCATCTCCACCCTTTTAACTGCGCTTTTGGTTTTCCCTTCAGGAAGACCAATGTCCACCAGCTGCACACCCCCGCCCTGAGTTTTCTTCTAAAGGTTTTCCGAGCCTGAAGCTGATGTCTCCAGAGGGTGTGGGTTGGTCATAGGGCTGCACTGTATTGCTGAAAAGAGGGGTACAGGTGTGTACCTGGCCCCTCCATCAACATCAGCAACACACTCTCTCCCACTATGCCCAACACTCTTCAAGGGTCTGCAGCCCTAGAACTCAAACAAACCAGGACTGGCTTCCCAGAGACCAGGACTGGGGCATCCAGGAAGAGATAGGAAGGTGTACTGTGTTTCCTTAGGAAGAGGGCAAATTCCAGGGACCCCATGTTTCAGGGGGAAACAAAGAAACAAAAACAAAAACCAGCATTGCTGGAACACTGAAGGCTGGGGAAAGGTAGAGGATGGGCCTGGAAGCAACCAGGACTACCCTGTGTGGATCAGGTCTCTCTGCTAGGGGAGCCAGTATGCAAGGGTTTGGTACTGGGGTCCAAGACAAAACCAAAGTCTCCCCCCCCCCAAGGCGGTAAGACACTGGCCTCCCAGCCCGTAAGTCCCCGACTGCTGGCTTTCGGTTGGAGGAGGGTAATATAGGGGAGCAGCTCACTACAGGGGCTCCAGGGCTCCAGGCGGACTCCGTGGAGTCCCAGCCTTTGCATCCCCTCCTCAAACTTCCCCCACCACAGCCCTCTGACCACAGGCCTGTCTGTGACCACAGCACCACCTACTGGCCATATGAGGGAGCTGGGCAGCCCAGCAGGTGAGACACTGAGGCAGGACCCAGGAAAACGGGTTCCGGATGGCTACGGTTCTTCATCCCCACATTGGACTTGTTTAGTGTCCTGAGTTTGTGTCCTGCTTCTGCTACTAACAGCTGTGCTGCCTTAACCAATTTATGGCCGTCTCTGAATTTCATCCCAGATCAGGACAGTGGGCACATCTGACCTTTGGGTAACAAGAGGAAGCAATGGCCCCTACTAGACAGGGAGCCTACATCTGGCAGAAGCTGGCGGTGCTCACAGGCAGACTAACGCAAGCAAGGCACAACCAGGAGTTTGGCTGAATTCAGGTTTTCATGAACACTGTGGATGCTTGTGGCTCCCACAAAGTCACTCACTGGTACATAGTTTGGCAGCCACACAGATGTAGCGTACGGTAATGGTCTTAGCAGCACAGAGGACAGCGACACGGCCACAAAACCAGCAAGGGGGAGTTTGGGGACTCAAGATAATGCTTAAGCTTTCTGTGGCTTTATTTAGCAACCAATACCCAAAATTCCTGAAAATTCAGGAATCCCCCATGAAGCCTGCTTGGCTGGCTCCAACACACCTTTGGTCAGGGGACCCAGACAAAAATCTTTATGGGGCCCTTGGAGCCACCACACACTTGTAGAAGCCACAGAACCAGCTGTGCTGTGACCTCCCTCGTGGGTGGGTAGGTGTGAGCCTCCTTATGACAGGAGGCTTTAGGACCTCCAACAAACCTGGGTCCCAACTCTGCTGCTGAGACAGAACGCATGGCCTGGGGGCTCATGAGCATCAGGAAGTCTGGACCAAGCTCTGCCCCCATTGAGGACTGGTTTCTTGCTTTGTGTCCCGCACTCTGGGAGTGAGACTCAGCAACCCCCAACACTGAGTACTGTGACACTTAGCACCATCAGCCGGGACTGGCGCTGTTGCCATCTCGGCAGACTATTGTTGGACTGGGATGGTGGCTACCATTTAGCCCCAGAACCAAGATGCCACTAGCCTGTCCAGGCTCTGTATTGAGGTACTTTGCCCTCAATAAGCCTCAAAGCATCTCAGGAGTTGGGTAGACATGCTCCCGTTTCACAGGTAGGGAGACTGAGGCAGGGAGAGGCTGAAAAGCTGACACTGGGCCTCGGAGTCACTGGGCCTCAGGTCAGTAAAAGGTAGACTGGGCAGTTAGTCTATGGAGCAATTTGCCCTGCCCTCTACTTGGAACCTCAGCCTGACCTCACTCCAGCTGTGTCTGTGAGGGACAGTGGGGGGGGGGTCTATGCAACAGCACCCAGATGGGAGAGTATGGCACCTTGTGTGCTCAGCTAGAGCCCTCGAGAGCAGTCCCAGGCCCAGCCTAGGCCCTGCTATTACCACAGGGTCCTGGACTCATATAACAGATGGTCCACTCGTCCACAAATCACAGAGAATGTCTGAAGTCTGAGGACCAAGAGACGGACACGAGGCCTCACTGGGCACACTCATCCTCAATGCCTATATAGACCCAAGCACACACATCCCCAACCTGCCATCCCCAGATGTTGCTGGCTCCACACCACTATCCCTGGAAGGGTGCTGTGGACACTGAAGCCATTGTGACCTCAGGGTGAGGTCAGGGCCAGTTAGGGCACCAAGAGAAAGGACAATGCCCAGGACAGAGCTAGCCTGTTGGTGAGGATAAGGCTGTCAATTGGGACCTATGGGTCTCCTGCTCTGAGCCTCAGCATGGATGGGCAGCAGTCTGACAGGTCACACAGCCGCAACTCAACTGATGGGACCTCCTCAGCCATGTCCTACAACCCCAGGTCAGTTCAGCCACAGAAGCCATGGGAGAGCCAGGGGCCACGCATCCTACAGGCACCTGGCCTTTTCACCTTCCAGAGCAACACCCCAGAGGGTGCGTCCTGAGCAGGCTGTGCCAGCACAGTGTCTAGGGGGCCTCACCTCCAAGAGCAGCCCCTGAGGGACTTTGGGTGAGTCCTGTGAAGATGCTGCCCTCAGAGTAATGGGGTGAGTGGTATATCTGGACCACAAGCTCTACCCTTACCGTGGAGGAGAGGGTAGTAACTGCTTTTAAGGACCAGAGATGAAGATGGACAAGGGTCACAGCACAGTGTGAGCCAGGGAATGGAGAGCTGGACAGACAGGGACAGGCTGCTGCCTACTTCTGTGTCAGCTTCTTCAGGGTGGAGTGGGAGAAACACAGCAGCTTGTGTTCTTACAGACTTGACTATGAGGAGAGAAAAGAGCTACTACTGTTCATTCATCACATGTACATGTACAAACTCCTATACACACATACTCATACATATATACACACATATGAAGACTGTATGTGTATATAGATACACGCATACACATGCATATATACACATACATGCATGTATACACGGGTATACACATACACATGTATATACACACACATGCACACAAGTATATAGAAGTACACATAGGTATACACACACATACATATGTGCATGCACACATGTATATACACACAGGTACACGTGCACACAGATGAGGCACCCGCAGGATGGCTTTGCCCACAGATCACAGCCTTGGCCTAGCCTTCCAGGCCTGCTATTTGAGTTGACTCCTTCCTTTACCTCATAGTCCCCTGTATCTCGGCCCAGCCAACACTGTCCTTAGTTCCCTTGTCCAATCACTTGCTTCTGCATTCCACCCCATTGCAATGTCAACCCCATGAAGGAGGGGACGTTGAGAGCCACAGTTGCTGACAAACTTGGCTCCCAGATGTCAACTCTGCCTCAGTCCCGTGAGTCTCAGTGAGGACTCTGGCCACTCTGTGCAGTGACAGGGCACCCAGGACTGGACATCTTCCACCAGACTTGTCTCCCGCTGTTTCAGAGCAGACGTTCCCGATGGGATGGCTTCTGATGAGTGCCAGTTCCTAGCTCAATGACTGCCACCCTCCAGCTGCATGCCCACATGTGGGAAAGAGACACCCTCCTATGGAGACACTAACCCTATGCCTGGGCCCCATCCTCAGCACTCAGTTTGACCCCAATCCTCCATATGGTCCAGCCTCCAAGGATACAATGAGGCTTCCACCTGAGCCTGGGAGCAGTGGCAGAAGTCAGGACATAGCAGGGCTACAGCCCACTCCACAGCCGGGGCATCACTGCTGGCCAGTCACCTGCTCCCTTCGCTGCCCAACCTTGTAATAGTTCCTCCCCAGCTTGATCTCAGGATCAGGGAGGCAGTCTCTCCCAAGAACATCCTGCCAGGTCCAGAGGAGAAAATGGAAGGCATAGAAGTCCAGGTGTCCCCTGGAGTGCCCTCGGGTAGCCTACTACCTGAGCAAAAAGATTCTGAAGGCTATTACAGGGCTCTCTATGCAAAGATCCAGAGAGGCTGAGTTGCCTAGCAGTTGAGAATTGGTAAGGTCCTGACATTTATGCCACCTGACAAGCTAAAAAGGGGGTGAGCGTCAGGCTGAGGTTTCAGACAACTAAGTGAGACTTGAAAGAAGTGAGCTGCTGGGAGCTGGAGAGATGGCTCAGCAATTAGAGTGTGTACCGTTCTGTGAAGGACCTGTGCCTGGTTCCCAAGCATCCACATCAAGGAACTCACATCCTGTGACTCCAGCTCCAAACCATCTGACACCCTCTTCTGGCCTCTCCAGACACATGTACATATACATATATATTAAATAATTAACTTAAATTTAAAAAAAAAGAAGTGGTGGACCAGGAGAGAAGTGTGGGATGGAGTGGGGCCGGGCGGGGGTGGGGGGTTGTAGTGATCTCCAGATCAAAGAGAGCAGCCAGTGCAAATGTCCTGGGGTTGCAGCTTACCTGGTAGTTTAGAGCCAGCCTGAGCTCACTGGACTGGAGTGGAGTGAGCAGGAGGCAGGAGGAAATGAGACCCGTCAAGACGGGCTCCTTTCTACTCTCTTTTGTGTGTTCATTTTTTTTTCCTTTTCCTGCACAATCTTACTTACGAATGATAGAATTCACGGGTTTGAGTGTGTCCTGGACCACAGGTTAGACAAGAAACAGCTGTCTCCGAACACAGCCCCACACAGCCTGACAGTGAGTGAGTCCAGCTATGCTTGACCCAGGAGTCCCCGACCATTGTAACCTTTTCCATTATGTCAGAAAAATAACACGAAGTGTAGCCTTTGGGTCTGGTTTCTTTCACATGTCATACTTTGTTTCTGATGTCCTGTGTCATCGCTGATCTGTTTCTCCTGGATCCCTGGAATGTGCTATGGCTTGTTTTAAAAACACATCTGTATGCTTTGCATTTTTAGCTGTTGTAAGTCAGAGCACTATTAAATATCTGTGCGGGGACTTGTATGTGACCGTAACTCACTTGAGTGAATGCACAGGACCCGGGCTGAGTCGCATGCCCTCTGTGTGTTCAACTTCACCCAACTCTTAAGTGCAGCAGCTGGGAGCGGTGTGACAGCTCCACCCCAGCTCCGCAGGGATTTCCTACTTCCGCACTCCCACTGCTTTTGATGTATTCAGTTTTTCTGATTTTATTATTTTAGGCCTGCACAATGCTTCCCTGCTGAGGCCTTGGGTTTTTTTTTTTTCTGTCCTTCAAGGAGGACAGTATGGCCCTGTTCATCTGCTGCTCGGCCATCTGTTTCTCTCTACAGGTGGCTGTCCCTTCAACTTTTGCCTGTGTTTTGTTCAGTTGTCTGTGTCTGCGTTGGGCTCAGTGTTCTTAGTCTATTTGGGATTCATTCCTCTGTTTCCTGTGTGATCTACAAGGATTGCTTCCAGGTCTGCCACTCACCTTTCCTTCTGGATACCCTTCCTAAATTCTGTTTCTATTAAATTATATATATGCACACATGTGGGTATTGCTTTTGTTGGCACATCTAAGAAGACTTTGTTACTCAAGGTCATAATTTTCTTCTCCTGTTCTCTTATAAAACTTTCAAGAGTTCAATGGCCTTCCTTTTTACTCCATGCTGTTTTGAGTTATTTTTTTGCATGTGTTTGAAATATAGACAGGAATTGTGAGCCTGTGTCAAAGCATTTCAGTGTGATACGCTGATGAATCCAGCCTGCCTTTCCTATTGGAATTGCTTTTGAATATCTGTCAAAAATCGGGAGCCCTTACTAGGTGGTGGTGGTGCATAACTTTAATCCCAGCATTCAGGAGGAAGAGACGGGTGGATCTCTGAAGCCAGCCTGATCTACATAGTGAGTTCCAGGACAGCCAGGACTACCAAAACAAAAAAAAACAAAAACAAAACAAAAAACAACCATTTGCTCTGATCTGGGGATCTTGCTCAATGGTTGGAGCACTTGTCTAGCAAGCATAAGGACTAGAATTTGGACCCCTGGAAACTCAAGGATATACCAGGTGGTCGTGTCCAGTCTCAGAAGGCAGATAGGGAATCACCTGAGCAATCTGAATAGCAAAACTAACCACATCAGTGAGCTCTGGGTTTGATTAGAGAGCCTACCTCCATGAATAAGGTGGAAGAGTAAGCGAGAATGATTCCCTACATCAGCCTCAGGCCTCTGCATGCATGCGCACACAGGTGCATATGCATCCACACTCACAGGAGCAGCCACACGTGTGCAAAAAATGCATACACGCATACATGCACACCACACATGTACACATACATCTGTGCAGAAATTCCCATGAATGTCGCATTGTGTTCCACTTATTTACATTTCTTGGTTATATTGGCTATTTTCTCATTGCTAAGACCAGGACCATGCAAGAAGCAACTTAGGGAAGTTAGAGTTTGTTTTGGTTCATGGTTGGAGAGGGTACAAGTCCCCTCCTGTTGGGGAGGGCTTGACGGCAATAGCTCCCTGTGGAAACATGGGCAGGAGGCTGCTATGAACATAGTTGAACAAATGCTTTTGTAGTATGATAGGGCATCTCTTGGGTATATTCCCAAGAGTGGTATTGCTGGATCCTGGGGTAGGTTGATCCCGAATTTCCTGAGAAACTGCCACACTGATTTCCAAAGTGGTTTGCATTTCCACCAGCAATGGATGAGTGTTCCCCTTACTCCACATCCTCTCCAGCAAAGGCTATCATTGCTGTTTTTGATTTTAGCCATTCTGACAGGTGTAAGATGGTATCTCAAAGTTGTTTTGATTTGCATTTCCCTGATCGCCAAGGAGGTTGAGCATGACCTTAAGTGTCTTTTGGCCATTTGAACTTCTTCTTTTGAGAATTCTCTGTTCAGTTCAGTGTCCCATTTTTTTATTGGGTTATTTAGCATTTTAAAGTCTCGTTTCTTGAGTTCTTTATATATTTTGGAGATCAGACCTTTGTCTGATGCGGGGTTGGTGAAGATCTTCTCCCAATTAGTAGGTTGCCTTTTTGTCTTAATGACAGTGTCCTTTGCTTTACGGAAGCTTCTCAGTTTTAGGAGGTCCCATTTATTCAATGTTGCCCTTATTGTCTGTGCTGCTAGGGTTATACATAGGAAGTGGTCTCCTGTGCCCATGTGTTGTAGAGTACTTCCCACTTTCTCTTCTATCAGGTTCAGTGTGTTCAGATTAATACTGAGGTCTTTACGCTGATGAAATGTGTAGATGTTCTGAATCCGTTTCCTAGTTCTACCTTCTCTGTAAATTCTCTGGCACTTTCTCACATAGCCAGGCTTCTGCAGGCAGGGCTAATCTCTTCCTTTCCTCTCCAAAGGTTTCATTTCTTTCTCCTGGTTGTTTGCACCATCCAAGCCCATGATGCGGTGTTAAATGGAGTGACAAAAGCAGATACCCTTTTGTCAGTCTTTAACTGGGAGGGAACAGCCTGTCTTTCATAGACTGTGTGTAACAGGGGGCATGGTATAAGTCTCTATGTCAAGTCGAGGTGGATCCTCTGATTTCCATTTCTAGTGTGATTAGTTGTCACATGTTCCAGCACGTTCTCAACATCTGTTGGTTGTGATTTTCTTCTTTAGTCTGTTGTTGGGGTTACACGGATTTCCTTGCATCCTCAAGAGAAGTCCCACTTGGTGAATTCTCTGTATTTTTAAGAAAGCTTGTGTCTGTAGATGAAATATATGCACCTGTACTTACCTTTTTAGCAGGTTCATTGATGGCCAGGTGTGATGGTACACACCCTTAATCCCAGCACTCAAAGGACAGCAGCAGGTGGATCTTGCGAGTTACAGGCTCCCAGCCAGCCAGGGCTACACAGTGAGACACTGTCAGGAAGAGGAGAGGAAGAAGAGAAGGAAAAGGATGAAGAAGTGGAAGAGGTGGAAGAGGTTTGGGTATCTCACAGAATGAATCAGACTGTTATTTCCTCTTCTGTTTTCTAGATAAGTGTCAGTATATACTGCTTCTCCACAAAACAAGCTCTGTAAAAAGTCGGGAGCTGGCAGGTCCGAAGTGTCCATCGTAGGAAGTTTATCCTATGTGACCTTTCCTTGTTATCTGCCTCTTAAATGAGTGTTAGCCTTTCATGGCCTTAAGGGATGTGCTCAGTCTCTTGTCACTCTAGCTTGAGTAAAGTCATGCACGGTGTTCCCTTAGCATCCTACAGGCACCGTAGGCTCTGTAGTTGTGCACCTCTGTTTTAAATTAATGATTCATGTCGTCTTCTTTTTGCTTCTTTGCTCTGTTAATCCCACAAGGAGTTTGTCAATGAACTTGGCTCTTCAAAGAACCAGTATCAGGATTCTTTGGTTTTCTCTATTTTGGGGAGGAGGGGGAGGGAGAGATTCACTTTTTATTTTGAATTTTTTATATAGCATATTTGATCATATTCTTTCCCCTCCCTTAACTCCTCCCAGGTCCTCCCTACCTTGGTTTGCTGCTACTGCTTTACTTTCCGTTAATCCAATCTCTTCTTCCATCACGTGGGCCCTGGGGATGGATCGCAGGGCTGATGGACAATGTCCTCACTGCTCGGCCATCTCAACATCTGTCTAGCTCTCTCCATTTTCTTTCCTTGGTTTTGATATGTTCTGTTTTAGTGTTCCAGGTAGATACTAGTCGCTGGAGATTTGTCTATTATGTGTATGGGTGTTCTGTCTGTGCGCGGAAGCATGCCTTGGTGCCCACAGAGTTCAGAGGAGGGGGTCAGACATCCCTGACACTGGAGTTACAGACAGTAGCCAGCCACGGTGTCAGTGCTGGGAACCGAACCCAGCTCTTCTGCAAGAACGACAAGTGCTCTCAGCTGTCTTCCCAGCACCTGTTTCGTTTATATTTAGGCAGGCTCTCACTATGTAACCCAGGCTAAATGTGAACTCATAATTCCCCTGCCTCTGCCCTGGGAGTACAGATTACATCTGCACATTGCCACTCACAGCACAGAGTTCCTACAGGAAGCGTGCTTGAGTCTCACTGCCTTCCTTCCCTTTGACAGTCTCTGCTGCCAAACCACAGTGTTTGAATCATTTGCGTTGAATATGACTGTTGGTATGGCTTGGCCTTCTTCACCTACGCTCTTTATTGTCCTTTTGCAGCTTTGATTCTGTGTTGATGCTCTCCTTAGTCACTGCTTAGGTATTTAGAGTACACAGTACAGCCTGAGTGCCGCCTCCCTTCGAGCTGTATCACACCATGCACGGTGCCAGAACTGCCAACACATCACTCTTAACTTTCCCGATCTTACATTGGCATTATCTATTTTTTTAATTCTACAGTTGTTATGGACTCACAATGCATTATTTCATGTGAAATTTTAAAAGTGAGCAAAGACCTTTCCTACTTCGCTGAGTATCTAGCCTCCCCCAGTGTTCTTTATTCAGCTAGTTCACATGGTGATCTCAGTCTCCGGCCTCAGAGGACGCCTCGATACTATCTGCAGTCTGGGACTTGTGGTGGTGAATTTCATGGAGGGGGGCAAAGTACAGGTGTGAAAAGCACCGGATCTCATCTGAAGGTCTCGAAGAAATTTTCTTGGGTAGCGCCTTCTAGATAGCTGGGATGTCCCCCCTCTTTCTGGTCATCTGGCTTGTGTTCTAACAATAACACTAATGTTTTTGTTTCCTTTCATGGGTCTTTTTTTTTTCTTGCCTTTGGTTTTAGGTGGCATTTTCTTGATGCCACTTGGTGTGTTCTTTGTGTTTCTTTGCTTGAAGCTCATTGAGCATCCAGGATGTGTGGATCTGTAGTCTTCATCAAACCTGAAAAAAATGTTGAGCTATAAGTTGTCCCACCTTGAGGATTCTGTCCCATCTTTTCCTCTCTGCATCTGCGTTTCATTTTTCAGATCTTTTCCATTGGCCAGTTTCTCCTTCCATGGTATCTAGTCTGCGGTTCAAGTCACCCACTGGAGTCTTAATCTGAAACGTGATTTCCATCTTTTTTTATTTCTTCCATCTCTCCTTGGCATCCTTTTGTCTCACTCTTCCATTCTGGACATACTTGTAATGTTTTCATGTCCTTATCTACTGATTCTGTGATCCCTGCATTAGTATGTAGTTTGTGACAGGATTTCACACTGTAGCCTTGGCTAACCCAAAACTTACTGTGTAGACCAGGATAGCCCCAAACTTTCAGAGATTCCCCCACCTCAGCCTCCCTAATTCTGGATGTACCTCACACTTGGCTCTCCATATGGATTCTAATCTGTTAATTTTCCTGCCTGTCTGCTGTTTTCCTGCCATGTTGCATGCCTGGTAAGTTTTGAGTGACTGCCAGATACCATGAACTAGACCTTGCTGAGTATGGCGCTGTTCCTGCACACATAAATATTCTTCAGCTCTGCCTAGACTCTGAACCGTTAAAACAGCTGGTCTCTGTGAGCCTTGTTTTTTAGAGCTTTGATAGGGAGAGCAAGAGCATCCTTGTTTGGAAAGTAGAATTTTCCCTGTGGCTGATGTGACTTCTTAAAGACTTCGTTGTGGAGGTGGGAAAAGTGTGCTTCCTAGTACCTCCTTGGCTCCAAAGTGTGGTTCTTCTGCTCCTGCCCCCGTGTGCACCAAGTGCAAACATAGATGTCATGGGAGGACTCTGTAGACCTTCAGAGTTCCTCATAGGCCTCCTCCACTCAAACACTGAGCCACTGTGGTCTCCCTACACTATCACTACCATGTCAGCAGCTCACTAAGGTCACAGGATTTCATGGTCCCCACTGGAATCTGGGTTGTGGTCCATCAACCAGCTTTTATAGTCAAAGGTTCACCCTGTAGGTTTCCCATCCCTGGGGACCATTATCCTGCACCAATGTTGTCCACTTTCTGATGACAATGATCTTGTTTGTCTGTGACAATTTCTGATTTGCATAAGATAAGAAGGAAGCCTGGTCCTGGTTGCTCCATCATGGATACACAGATGGCAGGAATGAGACATGGCATGACAAGTGTCACATATGAGACAATTGATAAATAAACATTAGGGACTGCTACCTTCTAGGATAACCATGATGACTTTCAATACACACAGACGACTGCCTTCTAGTACACCCCATGATGACTGCTTTATAAGGAGTGTCTGGAATAGACCTTCCCCATGGACGTGTGCAGAACTGAGAATTACACATTAACAAGCAGATGGGGTCTTCTTGAAGCAGGGAACAGAAGCCAAGATGGAGTCATGGGAGAACTAGATTTGAGCAGCATCCAAAACAAGAGTATCTTCCGGCCCTTTGTGGCAACTGCCAGTCTGGGGGAATACTTCCACGCTTTTGCAAGACTGAAGGACCTCCATCTTCTGTGCTCCTACCCCTACTGCTCCTGCAGATCTGCCCACAGAGAGACCCCTCAGGGGACATCTGGTTAGTCAGGGTATTCCCTATGCCACTCTGAAAACCCTGGCTCTACAAGTCAATAAGACAGAGCTGGGGTCAGACGTTGAGCCCTTCTGGGTCCTTAGCTTGACTGTCTACCACCCCTGCTGGGCCAGGCTGTCTTCTCCAGACCTCCAGCTTCTCCACTCAGGAGAATCTTTTGTGCAAGGAACTTTTATAAGACCCTGGGGATACAGATGTATACAATAGGGATACAAGCCAAACATTCCCATGGATAGGTACATACAATAGGCATACAAGTCAAACACTGGTTTATCATAAAACCGTGAAATAATTCATCTTAATTCAATTATCTGGTATTAGGATCTTACCACTTATCAAAGATGAAAGAAAATTAGTTACTAATTAGATGGATGGGCTTGTTTTCCACCACAATACAATTCAAAGTTGTGCTGATTTGATACTTAGCTCCTAAGACTGGCAGGGGACTCTCTGAAGCCTTTATTCTCTATGGCACTGTGTACGGTGCAGAGTATGCGGGTGGTGTGTTCAGGATGTAGGGTGCGGTGAAGTCACACGCCACACCGCAGGCGAACACTTTCAGAAAAACACCTCCAATTTATAGCGTGTTTGATTTTGAATTTGTTCTTGGAGTCGTATATTCAGAAATCTTTCACGCTAACAAGTTTCTTGGAACTCTGACATGCAGTTTTCGTGGCCCTATGGGGTCAGACCCAGTTTAAGAAGCTTTGGCTTATTCAACAGTGTCCTGGAGCCTCGAGGCACATGCACTCCGGGCTCACCAGCCCACTAAACAGAAGGACAGCCACGTGGAAGGACACTGTAGAGGTTGGCCCAGAGCAAACTGTACCAATGCTCCCTGCACTTGACCACGCGATGTTTATACGCGGAACTTGCCCCATTTCAGAATCTTCTCCTGTTCTGCGAAGGAGTCACTGTGCACCAAGGAATCTCAAGATTATGCCTCCTGGGACAGACAGTCCCATCCTGCCACCATCATGCTATGCAGATCCAAGAGCAGCCAGGCTTCCCTGGTGCTCAAGGAACACCAGATGTTTATGGAGGAGGCCTACAATTCAGGTAAGGATGCCCTGGATAGGTCGGGCAGTCATTCCATCAGGTCCCTCCACCAGAAGCCGTTCCAAGGGTGCGGACCAGAAGGAGGCCCTCTCCAGGACGTTATGTATCACAAAAGTTGTGAGCAGCTGTCTGTGAGACCCCCCTACCTTGTTCTTGCCTCCTGGGGCACCAACAAAAGAAATCAAAAATTATCCCCTCCTCCTCTTAACCACACCATTTTACACCTCAGAGCTTCAGCTTAGGCCTGCACCCCCTCTTTCTGGAATGCCTTCCTCTTCACCCCAGTGCCAAGGGGTGTCAGATAACTGGATAGACAGTGGGGAAAAAAAAAGAATTGATGTATAGAATGATAAGGAATTGCTTTATGGAAGGATAAAGAGATGATTTTTGAGTGAATTTATGACTATATGTGTAGATATATTGTTAAATTGATCAAAATATAAATGAATAGATAGTAGTTAGCTAGGTGGGTGAGTGGACTGGTCAGTGGGTGAATTTAGGAGCACGTGAGTGGATGGGTGGTTAAACAGATGTCATGGACAGGCAGGTAAGTGGAAAGCTGGATCACTGGCTATGCAGAAACAGGATGGGTGAGTGTATCGACAGATGAGATATGAACACAGGGAACTATGGATGAGAGAATAAGAATATGCTCATTGGCATTTCTGCTGCTCCCCTAAACCCCATGAGGGACTAAGTAAAAAGTGAGACCATCAGACTCCTTGCCGATATATCCAGCTCTCGTTTTCCCTCTTTCGCCCCCAACCCTCTGACACAATATGACCTCTGCAAGGCCCACCCTCCTCACACCTCTCTTGTCAACTTTAGCCATCTGCTTCAAGATGCTGCAAGACATAGGCACCTCAGACCCTCTGCAACTAAAGTACATCACCAAGAAGATGAAGAAGATGGCTCAGAGGTCCCCCAGCTTGGTGATGGAAAGCATCCATGACTACTTCAAAGACAACCCAGAGGTGCTATTTCTCGGGACCCTGGAGCAGGCGTGGGAGCATACGGGATGGTTGGTTCCAAGTGGGGCTTAAACCCTGAATCCTACATAGGACAGTTGTACCATTCGGGTAAAAAAATGGTGCAACTCAATCTCCTTGTGTGCCAATAGACTAAATAGGGAGGAAGGAAAGTGTACTCACGTGGTCCCAACATGCTCAGAGCGCTCTCGTGAGGTAGAGGTTATGACTCTCAAAGATGAGAAACTATGGCTTAGGGAAGAGAGGACTTACCTAAGGACACAGAACCAGTAAATGGTAGAAACTGATGGATAAATAAATGGGGGGGGGCAGTGGACAAATGGATGGATGACAGGTTGATGGGCAGATGGATATAGTGATTGATAGGGAGATGAGTTGGTATAGGGAGGAGAGGAGGGAGGTGTGGGTAATGAGTAAACACGGGGATGGATATGTTCATTTATGAATGCTTGGATGCATGAATGACTTAATGCATGGTTGAGGAAAAACCAGACTAAGTATTAATAAAGAGATGGCCTCTTTTTGGAGGTGAAGTTTTTAAATCCCACAGCAGTTTCCTGAGGACAGAAACAAGCTTTCTTCCTCTCAGGTCTATAGGCCAAGCTCAAGGTCAGCACAAGGCGGGTATCCCCTAAGAACTGCCAAATGAATGGGTCCACGTGTCTCCCTCCCTCCAACCTCCTTGCGTACCCTCCCACGCGTGTTCTCCTTAACATCCCCTGTACCATCAGACACCATCGTCCCAACACAACCTCTGTCCTCCACAGATCTCCAACCGGCACAGGTTCCGACTCTTCCATGTCCTGCAGGCCGTCATTGGAGCCCGTGATGTCTTGGAAGAGACATGGCAGAAGTACTTCATGCAGTTGGCCCTGGAGCACATGACCAAGTCCACGGTAGGCCTCCCTCCCCTAGCACACTGACTAACCCAACTTTGACTTTGAGGTTAAGTCATTTGCCTGGAAGTTCAAATCACGTGGGTGTATAGGATTTCTGAACTCTCCCCCGCGTTTTCTGTATGTTCATGTCCTTGAAATGCCTCTCTGTGCACGATCCTGCTAGATAGGGCCCTAGGGTTCATATGTAAAAAGCAATAATCTGGCTGTAGCCTCACTCACTCTCAGAATGTCTCCTCTTCAACATCCTTTTTCTGATGCCCACACACCAGCACCTGCCCTGATGCCCACACACCAGCACCTGCCCTGATGCCCACACACCAGCACCTGCCCTGATGCCCACACACCAGCACCTGAAAGGCCTATTGCAGGTCTCAACTACTCTTTCAGCCCTAACCCAGCTAGAGCTCCTTCCTGCTTAATGGAGACATGCAAGCATGGGACTCAGCTGTCCCAGCCCACAAAACCAGGTGTGAGCCAGAGATCTCAGTGACCCTCCTCCATTAGCCTGTAGGCCATACTGGTCTCCAGGGGCAAGGGACAGGTTGTTTTCTCCAGGTCCACTGGCTCTGGGAAGCCCTGTGTTGAACTTACTCTGCACACAAGGCATAAATGGTGTTCCAGGAACAGTGACTGTCACCAAGGTTTACCACAGTCCACGCTCTAGCCTTCTATATGTGAGAGCAGGCTTATTGCTCTGTCCGCATCACACTGAAGAGCTCAGAAGGCTAATGTCACGTGGAGAATGTTTTTAATGCCATACCCACTGCCACATTTAAACTACAGCCCAGCACAATGCCACGCGGGGCTGTGGAAACTATTCCCACACAAGGGCAGGAGACCAGGAGAGGGAGGTTCTGACTGAGAGACTATGGGGATGGTGAGTAACTGGATGGAGATGGCCTCCAGGCCATTGATGAGACACGGTTGGCCAGGGTCCATGGTGGCAACGTTATAATCAACTGCAATACACAGCCCTGCGTTCAGCCAGCTGACCAAGTGATTATTATTACAGAAATAAGTGCTTCTGCCCTCACCAAGAGTGCCCCAACTTTTACAGAAAGAGGGATGGGGGAACTCACAGAGTTGGGGGACTTGCTAGCCAAGGTGATGGGGAGCAGACTTGATGAGCCTCCTGGTTCCCAGGGAAGTCTGAACGGCCTCGATATGCAGAGGAAAATGGGGAGCAAAGACTCTGTCTGCCTCATTCTCTTTTTTCAAGTGTTTCCTGTTATTTCATCATTGTGAAGTGTATTGGACACACCAAAGAACTGCACAGCAAAACCAAGACTGACAGCAAGTGCCCATCATACCAGCCTATGAGAGGCTGAGGCAGGAGGATCACTATGAGTTTGAGGCCAACCTGGACCACAGAGTGTGTTTCAGGCCAGCCTGAGCTATGGAATAAGGCCCTGTCTCAAGAAATTGAAAGAGAAACAAACAAGCAAACAAAACTAGCGTGCACATGTAGGTACAGGCCTGTTGCAGTAATGTTCTTTGGGCAAGGACCATGGCTAGAGGTCAGGGCTGTTGGTCAGCTTGGGGCATGATCTGGCTTCTATCTCCCTGGAGTGGACAAGGTCCCTGAGGCTTTCTGACATAAGACTGGGATTTGGCAACCTAAGTGTGGGCATGGTGACGGGGGCAGGGCCACTCTGCATGTTCCGTCTCTGCATGCACCCAAATGTGCCTCCACCTCTGCACCACCCAGTTGTTGCAGGACAGTTTTGGGATTTGCCATGGGCTCATACTATCCAAACAGAGATCATATTCAGGCATTCCAAAGACCAGGCTGGTGTCCTGGGGTTGCCCTGGCTCTCGAGGTTCCTATCCCTGCCTCACTGAAGCCTGCTTCCTACAGCCCAAGCCGCCTTCTCTGTCTGCTCTTAAGTTGGACATTACCTGGCAGCTTCCTCACAAAGAACATTTGGAAAGTACAATTTTGAGTTCTCTGTTTGTAGGAATCTCTTCATTCTCTTGAACCATGAACTGAGAATTACTGTCCCCCGATCTTCGTGCCCTCAGTGTGGTTGTTAAAATCCAGGGCCATCTGAACCCAGGTCCTTCATATATATGCCCTGCTCTTCCTCCAAAAGCCTAGCATGACTTTGCCTTGCAGGCTCCCGACTTCCCCATAGTACATGGAATCTAATCACCAAACTAGTCAAGGCCACACCTCCTAATAGTGCCACTCTCTAAGGGCCTATGGGGGCCATTTGCATTCAAACCATCCACACCGTGTGTCCTCAATCTGGCACCAGCATCCTTGGATTCTGGAAAACTGATCAGCATCTATACTGATGACACTATTCCTCAGTCCTATGTCGGTGCCGAGACAGAGCTCCCTCTCCATGCTTCTCATCATCTCCTCTCCTCTCCCCTCCTTTCCTTCTCTCCCCTCCTCGCCCCTCCTCTCCTCTCCTATTTCATCTTTCTGTACTTGGAGTTCACAGCATTTCAACCTTTTCACTAAGTATTATGGTGTTGCATCTAGAACTTTCGGGAGAAAACCATTCTATTGTTGTTAGTGTATATTCACTACAAAACAACGGGCTTTGCTATGACCCATAGAAATGTATGCATCATGCATTTTGCTTTTATTCATCCTTGTTACTCTTTTCTTCACAACTCCCACTAATCATCTTTCTCTCCCCCAAGTAGTCTTCTGTCTATTTTCACGTATTTTTGATGTATTTTTTTCAGTCTCGATTCCACATATGAGACAGGCAATAGTCATTTCTCCATCTGGCTTATTTTACTTGATCTCCTGTTCCATCCATTTTCCTGCAAAAATGAAAAATGGAAAATGTCATCCTTTGCATGTCTGAATAAAGCTCCATTGTGTGTTTGTGCCACGTCTTCTTTATCTGTCCGTCTTCTGATGGAGAACAAGGCTGAGCTGGCTATTGCAAACAGTGCCGTGTAAACATGGATGTGCACTTGTCTCTGTGGTACGTTGACGTAAGACCCAGGAATGGTAAAGAGGGGTCATGCGGTACACCTAACTTTGAGTTCTTGGAGGAATCGTCACACTGATCTCCACAGGTGCTGCACACGCACAGGTTTGCACTCCCAACAACAGTGTGTAAGCCCCACCCCCAATGCCATCCACTCAAGGACTTGTTTCCTTGATGATACCTTGTACTGGTTAGGTTTTGTTGCCAACTTGACATAAGCTCGAATGGATTGGAAAAATGGCCTGAGAGCATGTTTGTGGGATGTTGACTTGATTGTTAATTGATGTATAAGGGCCCAGTCCACGGTGGGTGGTGCCATCCCGAGGCAGAAAGCCAGTTGAGCAGAAAGCAGCGAGTGAAGCATCAAGCAAGGTTCCTCCGGGGTATCTGCTCCTGCGCCTGCCCTGACTTCCATCCGTAATGTATTGCGACCAAGGAGGAGAAGCCAAATAAACCCTACTTTACATTGATTCAGTCCTTGACTGGTTCACCACAGCCACAAAAAAAAAAAAAAAAAAAGCAAACTAGAACACAGCCATTCTTCATGGGGTGATAGAGAATCTCAACGTAATTCTGACTTGGATTTCCCAGACGGCTAAGGATGTTGAACTTTTTTTTTTCATACGCTAATCGACCATTTGTAGTACTGCTTTTGAAAACTGCCTGCTCAATTCATTACTGGATGATTTGTCTTTTGGTGTTTAATTTTCCTCATTCCTTAGATGCTCTTGCTATTAATCCCCTGTCAGATGAATAGCTACCAATGATTTTCCCCCACCCTGTGGGCTGACTTTTCACCCTGGTAATTGTTTCTTTGGCTGTGCCAAAGCTTTTTAATTTCATGCAATCCCATTTGTCAGTTTTTGCAGTTGTTTCCTGAGCTATTAGAGTCCATTTCAGAAAGTCCTTGCGTCTGCTGTGTGAACGCGAATTCCTGGAAAGAAGCTGTGTCTACAAAGGCTGATTAGCTGACTAGAACTTCAGGCACGTGGAGAGGATGGAATGTTAGGGACCCGTAGACTAATTACACTTTATCTTGGGCTATCTTTAGCCTATGGGATAGCCGTGCCTTGTCCCCTCTGTGTCAGAACAAACACTCCATCACTAACAGATAAAGACAGACCGAATATCCTAACAGATTTAAGAAAAACTTCAGGAACGTGTTAACTTACCAAAGCCCTAGTTTTCCACCAATCAACGGGATAAGTGTTAATCGTATAGCATCTATTTTGCTTTCGTCCACCTACAGGCTGTCTCCACCAACCTATCTGGATTTTCCTTTGTTCTGTTGCTATAAAAAGTTCATGAAAATGCTACCTCACCGGGACATGGGATTTTGAATAACCCAAATCTATGTTCCAGAGCCGTGGTCAATCATACTTAGCCCTAGAATAAACTATCTCTTATCCCCTTTGAGATGAGGTCTCTGTTTTTTATGTCAATACCCATATCTTGAATGTTCCCTCTATTTTTTTTTTCTTCTAGCAATTTCAGATTTTCAGGTCTTCCATGAAGGTCTTTGAACCACCACGAATTGATTTTTATACACAGTGAGAGACAGTGATCTAGTTTAAGATTTCCACGTGTGGACGACTTGTTTTTCCCAACACCATTGTGAAAAGCCATCGTTTCTTTAACATATGTTCTTGGCGTATTTGTTGTAGATCAAAAAGCTATAGATCGCTGTGTGGGCTTATTTCTGGAGCCTCTCTTCTATTCCACTGGTTTGTTCGTCTGGTTTTGTATCGGTACCACACTAGTGTTGTTACTGAGGCCCTGTAGTAGAATTTGGGATTAGGTATGATGATAGTCCAGCATTGCTGACACTGCTTAGGCTTGCTTTGGTATTCAGCATCTTTTGTGATTCCATATGAATCTAAGGATTTCTCTTTCTGTAAAGAGCATCTATAGAATTCTGATAGGGGCTGTATTGAATCTGTAATCTGCTTTTGGTAATATAACCTTCTTCATAATATTAGTCCCACCAATCCATTAACAGTGAAATGTTGGGGACTGCGGACCGCCAGACCCTGAATTTCTTGTAAACAACTTGTTTTCAGCTGCTCTGAGCAGCCTGCAGCTGCTCTGAGCATGAGACCCTGATGGCAGGCTGGTGGGGCTGCAGCTGAAAGATCCCGAGAGCTGGGGCGTGGCCAGAGCCCTATAGAAGCTGCCCTGAGCACAATAAGGGGGGGGGGGCATGCTTGGCATTCCTGTCTCAATGATGGCCCCGTGGCCCCGTCTGTCTGTCTGTCTGTCTGTCTGTGTGTTTTTAAATTTTCAGCCTAGTTCCCATAGCACGTAGCAAGTAGTTTTACAGTGAAAGGTCTGCCTTCCAGTGCCTTCTTTAAACTCTTTATTATGCAGTGTTTCGGTTTCCATGGTCTAAGTCTCTCACATCCCTTGTTGGGTTTATCCTTGGTTTTGTTAGCTGTTTTTGAGGCTATTATAGTGAATGAGATTTGTTTCCGTGCTTTCTTTCTTGGCGTGTGCATTATCACTAGAAGGGCATTACTGACAGAAAGCGACGGCTTTATATGTTGATTTCTGGATCCTGCTATTCTGTCAAGTGTTTGTCAGACCTCGGAGTTTCCTAGTGGAGTCTTCAGGGTCTGTAGTGTAGAGAATCGTGCCGTCTGCAAACAGGATGGAGATAATTTTGAGTTCTTCATTTCCACTTTTTTGTCACTTCTGTTTCTTTATCTTGTCTTTGTACACTAACAAGTAGTTCGAGATCTATACCGGATACAAGTGTAAAGAACAGACCTGTTTATCTTGCTCCTGATTTTAGTGGAAATGCTCTTGGTCGTTATCGAATGTTAGCTGTAGGCTTTGCCTGCATGGCCTATATCACGTTGAGCGACGTTCCTTTTAGTCCTCTCTCCTTCAGAGCTTTTATTTTGGAGGGATGTGAATGTATTCAATTGCCTTTCTGCATCTATTCATGTGATTTCTGTCCCTGATTCTATTTATATCCTATAGACACTTAATTGATTTCCATATATTAAACTATTCTTCCATCCCTGAAATGAAAGCAACTTGATTATGGTATGTGATTGTCTTGGTTGCTGCTCTGTTGGTGTGAACAGACACCATGACCAGGCAACTCTTATTTTTTTTAATAATTATAATTTATATATTATATAAAATATAATATTATTTAATAATAATAATTAGGGGCTTGCTTATAGTTTCAGAGGGTATGCCTGTCACCATCAGGGAACATGGTGGCAGGAAGGCAGAAGTAGCCAAGCACTCTGCATCCTGATCCACAGGCAGCAGAGAGAGAGAGAGACTGGACTTAGAAAGGACTTTGGAAACCTCAAAACCTACCTCCTCCAACAAGGCCACACCTCCTAATCCTTCCCAATAGCCCACCAACTAAAAAACCAAGTGTGCAAATATATGAACCTATGAGGGTCAATCTCATTCAAACCACCGCATTCCACTCCCTGGCCCCCAAAAGGCTTAGAGCCATATCATAATGCAAAATGCATTCGGTCCAACTTCAAACGTTCACAGAGACTTTCACGGTCTCAAGACTGCTTCTAAGTCCAAAGTCTCTTCTGAGACTCAAGGCAACTTCTCACCTGTAATCCTCTGTGAAATAAAATTTAAAAAAAAAAAAAAAAAAGCAGATCGCATACTTCCAACAAACAATGGCACGGAATATACATGACCATTCCGAAAGGAAGGAAAGGAAGCACGGTGAGAAAGATCAAAGCCAACGTCAAAGCACTCTTCAGAACCCCATCTCCTACCAACGTTGCTGACAGCAACACACTTCTCTCTCTTGGCCTGGTTCCAAACCCAGCCTGCGGCTCTCCCTGGCAGGTGCACTACAGCTCTGGTGTCCCCAACATCTTGAGGTCTCCAGTAAAATCCAGGGGTCACCTTCATAGCTTCACACAATGGCCTCTCCAGATGTCCGTGCAAGGCCTCCCCTGACCCATGCCTGGCTTCAGAGGCAAATTCCACACCCATTTCTTGTATTCTTTACTCTAAGGCCAGAACCACGAGGCCAAAGTTGTCAAGTTCTTCCCGTGGCTGGGGCTGGAACCTGAACCCCTCCTTGAATTCCGTTTACATCAGCTTTGCTTTGTTGATGGGTTTCCTTAGCTGTTTCTTTCCTCTAATCCCTCTCACAGACTGGAAGCTTACCCAGGGGCGATATTGCCCCGAGAGCACCACACTTTTTATTCCATTTAGCATAGGGCTTTTCTTTAAACATGGTGCTCCCTGGAGCACGGGACTCCATTCCAACATTACATTTCCTTGTGATCCTTTTCTCCTCAAACTGTGTGTTTTCTATTTCTTTTTGCCCTGTTTGCCATTTTTCACTACAGATCTGCCTGGGTAATCACTAGTAACCATGAGACACAACCTATCCTTGTGTCTTGATATCTCCTCTGCCAATGATAGTAACCCAAAAAAAAGCTCTTCAATTTAGCCTCCGGCAGATTTTTAGGACAAAGGCAAAAGGCAGCCACATTCGTTGCCAAAATATCACAAGAATGGTCTCTAATATTATTCTCTGAAACCTCCTGAACTGGGCCCCAATTCTCCACATCACCCTCAGCTCTTCTGTCTTCCATGTTCGTACTAGGATGGCACAGTAAGAAACTATGAGACCACAATTACCCTGATAACCAAACCACTGTATGTTTGCTTAGTTTCTAGAGCTTTTCTTCATATTTATTTTTAGTTTTGTTCTGTCATGGTCTGATATGGTGCAATACATTTATTTTGTGTATTTCTGCACATCCTGACTTGCTTTATGAACTAAAAATGGGATCTGTTTTGGAGAAAGCTCCATGGTGGTTGAGTAGCTTCTCGTGCTTGCTTTGGGTTTCTGCTGCTTGGCATATTAACCTCTGCCTTTTCACTTTTAGTCTGTGTATGTCTTGGCCAGCGGGCATGTTTCTTTTTCCTTTTTGCCAACAGGACTACTCTACTTATTAGATTGCTTGTGTAGGCTTTATATATCTCAGACTACATTTTAAATTTAACTTTTGAAAACATCATAAATTAATTTGTCAGGAATGATTCAATCATAAATGTTGCCATTGTTTATAGAATTGCTTATTGTGCCCATATTTTACATACACATATTGACTAGAGAAAACATACCAGCTCTAGTATAAGTCAGCCGACACCATGGGGCTGTATTATATACTTACCTTCTCTTTTTCCTCACTTATTATAACTTTAAGTCTTTTGAATTTTTTTAATGGTGAATCGCTTTAAAACTGAATGGAACCAGGCAGTGGTAGTATGCGCCCTTAATCCCAGTACTTGGGAGGTAGGGGCAGTTGGATCCTTGGGTTCAAGGCCAGCTTGGTCTCTAAGGTGGATCCCTGGGAGCAAGTTCCAGGACAGGCAGGGTTACACAGAGAAATCCTGTCTCAAAAAAGAAAAAAAAAAAAAAAGGAAACTGTTCTTCTCATTGTGGCCATGTTGAATAATCTTCCTTTTCTGCTTTTTTACTAAAAAAAAAAAAAGGAGTTTAATATTTCCTAAAGTAGTATTATTCACATATACATAAAAATAATTGTCAGCAAAAAGAAGTCAACAACTCTGGCTTTTACAGGCTCTCCTGCCAGGATTGACTTACCCATAATGTAAACTCTGAACACTTATCAATGTTCTCAACTGGCTGTGTTGTCTTTAGGAAGAGTGTGTGTGTTATAGGCAACAAATCAGTCTTGCTTGTAAATCCAATCAGCAAGTCTGTGCCTTTTAATTGGAGAAATGAGACCATTTATATTTAGTTTATTGTTTAAATGTATTTGCTGATTCCTACAGTTTGGTTTTTGTCATCATATTCAGTTTAGGCAGTGTTCTTTTCTTCTCCCTTATTTATCACAGAGCTTTGCTTGTGTATTGAGCTGGGCGTGTTTGATCATTTCCTACTTCTCCTTTGTTTGTCTCTGATGAAACTCATTCTTTTCTGAGCTTCTGGATTTGTGACTATCTCATCTTCTGCAACATTGCCTAGTAGACATTGAATTCCTTTGGTCTGTGTTTATGATGGAAAGTCTTTATTCCTCCACTGATGTTTAAAGGTAAAATTGGTGGATATGGCGATCTTGGTTGGCAGTTTTTACTCTCAGATCTTAAAAGAGGGTGTGAAGCTTCTGCCGGAGAAGTCTGGTGTCCGTCTGATCAACTGGTCTTTAAGTTGGCATTTTTCTCTTGCGTATTCAGCATTGTGCCTTTGTTCCATAATCCTGGCTATAATTTCCTAGTCAGTCTGTCTGGGGTTCTAAGTTACTCTTGTTTGTGGATGCCCTCTCTTCCTCTGGATTTAGGAGTTTTCTTCTATATTTCTCACTGAATAGGTTTTCTGTGCCTTCCATTTGTATTCTGGCCCTGTTCCCACCCATCAGTTCTCGTTTTTAATTTTGTGATTGTGCCTCAGAATTCCCAAGCTGTGGCTATGCTTATTGGTTTCTTTTATTAGTCTCTGAATATAATATCTCCTCAACCTCGTGTTAGATTCCTAATATTTTTTCTACTACTTGCCCTAATCCATTGCTGGTTCTTCCTTTGCAGTGTGATCTATTTGAAATACAGAGTTTTTTATTTCCAGCATGTCTATTCAACTGTTGTTTTATTTGCCCCAGCTTTCTTGTTGAACTTTTCTGTGTTGCTGACTTTCTTGACCAGGTTCTAAGGTGCCTTCTTACTTCTTGATCTGCTTGTTTGGATCCACTTTGATGACACTTTGTATTTTTTATTAATGCTCTGGCATATCAACTATTTCCATATCTTTGATTTAGTAGTTGAAGAGGCATGGTCTTTTGGAGGAGTTACAATGCTTTGCTTTTTCATGTTTCTTGTGTTTCTGAGCTGTGATTTGCTCATCTGTTGGGACAGTTGTCTCTTCCAATTTTATTACAGAGTCTTCCTCTCTTTTTGAAGGTTTAACCTCAAGTGCCACTCGGAGAAGAGAAAACAACCTACTATAACAGCAACAGCACTAAACCAAACCAGCTAAGGAAACATAACTAAAAATCAATTAAAGATAACTGCCATGCCACCAATAACCCTAGAAAATAAAACATAAAATGATAGAGTACCTGTGAAAGTAAAATGATTGTGGTAAACAAGAAAGTATGTGTATGATAACAATAAAGAATGAAATAAAGGAAGGGGACAGAAAGGGAGAAAGAAAGCTTAAATAAAAGAAAATAAGAAAAAGGCAAAGAAAGTAAGGAAGAAGGAGGGAGCAAGAGATGAAATCTGAACAAGAAAGAACAATTTTTAAACAACATTAGATAAAGATAAAAGGGGGATGAAAATACAAATGCTTTTTAAAAGTAAAATAAAATAAACAACCCAGGGCTGGTGCATTGCTTGATGTAAACCTCGAGATCTGAGCTTTATTCCTGGAACCTCCACGGCAGCGGAATAGAAAGCCAGCTCCACAAAACTGTCCTCTGATCTCTACACGCATATCTTAGTACATTTGCCCATGCACACACTAATAATTTTTAAAGACTTATTTTAATTTTTTTAATGATATGTATATGTGTATACATGTATGTGAGTGCAGGTGCCCAAAGAGGCCAGAAGAGGGCGCTGGCTCACTGACGCTAGAGTTCCAGGTGGCTGTGAGCCGCCCAACGTGACTGCTGAGACCTGAACGTGGGTTCTCTGCAAGAGCAGTGTGTGATTTAATGCAGAGCCATCTCTCCAGCCTCCAACTCCCCTGACCTTTTTTTTCAGCTCCCTCCGGCAGAGGAGGGGCCGGGCAGGACTAAGACTCTTTCCTGTTTCTCTCTCCTGCCTCTCTCGGGAACCCTGCTGCTCCTCTCACTTGCTCTTTGGAATAAAATCCACCTTCTGTTACCCCGGACACCTCTCATTCACAGTCACACACAGGCAGCTTCTAACATGTCACCTTACTCAGAAGTCTCATTTTCAAGAGATCTTGATTTTTTTTTTTTCACAAAATTTCTCCCTGGGTGTTGGGGAAAGCCGACATCTTGTCTGCACTTTCCCACTTCAGGAGCCTGTGACCTTGGAGAGGCGTGGGTGGCTCCCATATCAAGCAGTTCTGTGGCTGTATCCAGCAACAGGGCATCCCCCCCCCAAAAAAAAAAAAACAAGAAACAAGGAGGTTCCAACACTCTCTACCTGGTGGTGGCCTCATTTCCCCGGGCTGGAGCTCAGTCCCCAGGTTGCCTGCCCCCTTTAGATACTGTCACAACCCCAGCTGTCATGCCCGTTCCCCTGGCCAACAGTCACTGATGGGGACTCCGGCATCCACCTCCTCAAGCAGCTAAGGGAACTCGGGGGAGACTCTCTCGAGCATATTTGTTTGTTACAAAAGATACTGCAAAGCATACAGATAAACATGCGTAGAGAGAGGTATGGGGAAGGAAATAAGCATCCCTGCCCTTTCCAGGTGCTCCCAGTCTCCAGAAACTTCTCTGTGTTGAGCTAGCAAGGAAGCTCTGTGAACTCTGACCTTTCTGGTTCCTCTGCATAATCTATTTCCTGTGCAGTGATCTGGCAGGGGGAACAATCAAGAGCCGTGTGCTCAGGTGCTTCCTGTCGTGTGCGTGCGTGCAACATTCCTCCCTCCGGAGTCAGCCTGGTGGGTGGTGGCGCACACCTTTAATCCCAGCACTCAGGGGCAGAGGCAAGAGGATCTCTGTGAGTTCCAGGTCAGCCAGGTCTAAAAGAGCTAGTTCCAGTACAGGCTCCAAAGCTACAGAGAAATCCTGTCTTGAAAAACCAAAATAATAATAATAAATAATAATAAAGAGGAGGAGAAGAGTCATACAACCCAGACAAAAAAAAGCAAGGAAAAATGAGGATTTCTGCAGCTTGCCCTTTGGGAATGTGATGGTTCGTCCTTGCTTGTTAACTTGATACAGTTGGGAACAGGGACCCTCTACTGTATGCATGTCTGATTTTCTCGATTGCCAGTTGATGTGGGAGGGCCTAGCCCACTGTGGGCAGCACCATACCTAGGCAGGCGGGCCCAGGCTATGTAAGTAGGTAGCTGACTGTGAACCTAGAAGAGGGCCAACACGCAGTATTTTCCCATGTTTTCTGCTTCAAGCTCCTGTCTTGAGTTCCTGCTTTGGCTTCCCTCACACGGCAGACTGTAACCTACAAGGTGAAATAAACCCTTTCCTCCCCAAGTGCTGCGGTGGTGGTGTTTTTCCGCAGCAAGAGAAAGCTAACCAGGACATGGAAGATAATTCTAGATTTTGTGCCGTACCTTGGGACGAAACCTGTGAGCAAGGAACCGGGCATAAAAGCTAAAGGTGTACGCTGTCACACCACAAACTGCGTGTTGCATTCAGGGATGCCACGTCCTCTCCAGGTTCCGATTCCATCAGTCTTCTATTTTTTCTTACTGTGCGTACATATTCACGTGTCTGCAGGTGCCTGTGTGCGCGTGCGCATACCCATGCACATGGAGGCCACAGGTCAACCTCAGGTGCCTTTCTTCAGGAGGCACTGTCTCTCGCTGAGTCCTGGAGCTCACTGATTGGCCAGCCAATCGTAGGGATCCGCCCCTCCTTGCCTCCCTAGCACTGGGATTACAAGCATCACCATGCCCTGCTTTGTCTATGGTTACTAGGACTTGAACTCAGATCCTTGCATTTTCCACAGTACTTTACCAACTGAGCTGGCTCCCTGGCCCTAAGCGGTCACCTGATGTTTTCATCTGTGTTCAGTCTCTAGCTTCTCCACAGCTGTTCCTCAGGTGGACTGGGTGGCAGGTTGAGTGGTTTTGTCCCTGTCACATCCAGAGCTCTGCCCAATGTGACTTGTCTCCCAGACTCTTCACTACTGCCCCAGTTCCAAAGGTTAGGGAGCCAGGATCATCCTTCCCTCGGAATAGAAGGGATGGGGCTGAGCGAGAGGAGCTGGACCTGTGTGCTCCCTGCTGCCGACAAAGCTCTCTGTTTTCGGTTCCCTTGTCCTTCCGCTCCTGGCTTTCAGAACATGATTGCTGTTGCTCCCTCTTTTTAATCTCCTAAATATAGTTTTAGATGAGGGACTTCTCTTTTTTTTTTTTTTTTTTTTTTTTTTTTTTTGAAATTGCAAAATCAGTTTCAATCCAGTGTGTTAACAAGAGGCTCTCGCAGCCGTGCCTATAATAAGCTGTAAGTGGTGTATTGATTTCATAGGACAATTTCCTGCATCACAGGAAGAGTGGGGGGGGGGGGGCGCTCAGACATCTATCCCTACAGATGCTGCCCAGCCATCAAATGCATGCAGCCAGCTGTGCCCTGCTGCACCGGCCTCTCTCTAGTCCCACCCAACAGCACCCTGAGTGGGTGGGAGCAGGTTCGGTAAACCACAGCACACGTGCTGAGGAGAGAGTTGTGTAGCACCCAGCCAGGCTGCAGACACTGGCTCCTGGCTATCTGGGAGTGACCCTCATGCCGCAGACGGGGAGCTGGTTGGCCAGACTGCTGTGGAGCCTTACACACACTGGCTGTCCAGGCCGAGGTCTTCAGGTGGAAACGTGGCCTCTGGTCAAAGCTCATGGTGACAGAGAATTAGAAGGGGTGACATCCTAAGCTGCCATGGGAAAGGTGACTTTAGCCCGAGGCCCTGTGAATGATGTCCTGATCACAGGCCTGGGAGTGGGCTTTAAAAATGGACTAAAGTTTGGATTGGGATTGAAGCTCCAGGCAGGGTCAAAGTAGTAGCAAAGGCTGGGGAGAAAGAAAAAAAAAAAAAAAACAGTGCTTGTGTTCTGAGATTCTAGCCCAGCATCAGAAGTGGGCCCATCTCAGGCTCCATTAGTCTGTGTTCTATCCAAAAGATGGCTTAGTAAAGACATAAAGACAATACATGTGCCCAGTTTGGTTGGTCCAGGCCACTCTCACCCTATTTGTCTGTCCCCACTCCCCTGACCACCCTTGCCCGGCCCAGGAACTGGATGATATATACCAGGATGCAGCCAGCAATGTGTTACTGGCCCTCTGCCGGCATTCGTGGCCAGCAGTGGCCAAGCACTTGGAGACAGAGCTCCTGACAGGTGTCTTCCCACACCGCAGCCTGTTGTACGTGATGGGCACCCTGTCCTCCCAAGGTATGTGCTGCCATAGGACGAATCAAGGGCCAGGCAATGGAAGGAGACTGGGAAGGGCCTCTGGGACCACCCCTCCATGGCTGTGGCTGCACAGCTCTAAGCCCCTGCAGTCCAACCGGCCCTCTCAGCAGCTCTGAGCTCCATGTCCTAAGAGCCTTCAGCAGCCTTGGCCATGCTAGGGACCTTCTCACAGAGGCAGAAAGGGCCTCCGCACCATTGTCTGATAGATTCACATGGTTATTGGTCCAGGAGTTGGCTCAGAGTTGCTATTCTGCCTTGACTGTTCCCTAAGTGGCTGTTAATTGTTCCCCTCCCTTGGCCACACAAGGAAGATGAGAGCTCAGAGAAGTAGTGATGGTGGCCAGGGTCACCCAGGCTGCCTCACCTCGGACCCTCAGCTTCTGCTTGCTCTCATTTATCACTCCTTACCCAAGCATGTGCTATCCTTATAAATGCCCAGTTGGGAAGGTGCTGGCCCGCGACAGGGAACCAGCTGCCCAGAAGGTCACTGTAGGGGCTACGTAGAGGGTTTCCTGTAAGCGGCAGCCAATATGAGCCCTGCCTAAGTCAGGCCTTGGGAGTCAGAGGTCAGCAGTCAACAAGTTCAAGCAGAGAGGAGACATGGGGGCTCCAAAGAGTTCTAGAGAGTTTGTGTTCAAGCCTGGACCCAAGCAAGATCTTGTTTATCTCACCCTGCCCTTCTTCAAATTGGTAGGCTGGATGGAAGGACCCCCAAAATAAGCCCTCCCTACATGGTAGAATTTCCAGATTTCTCAAAAGGCCTTCCAGTCCCACAAAGTATCCCCTCCCTGACTTATATTTCCACACTTGAAGGGACCGCAGCACATCCCAAAGGGCCGGGCTTCAAAAGTGTCCCTCCACTCACCTACCAGTGGAAAACAAGGTTCAGAGAAGGCAGACAGCCTGCCTGGACACAGCATGCAGGGAGTGCCAAGATGACAGGCCAGCTCTCTGGACCCTGATCCCCATCCCAGCTCACGTTCTTCCTACTGGAGAGTCTCCTACCCTACCCACTTCCCTGTGGACCCCACCAGGCAGGAGCAGGCTGGTGTCTGAGGGATGCGGGAGACCTGGCCTGTAGCCCGCCCCCTTCTCCCACAGAGGAGCTTCTCAAGAAAGAAGACAGAGAGAGCTGGAAAGATCTGCTGTCCCAGGTATGGAGGGAACCTGTCGCCCTAGACCTTCTGAGGGTCATCAGTGAGGGAGAGGCAGTGAGCTCACGTGGAAACCCCTGCTGGGGCCTTGGAGGAAGAGGAAAGAGGGAGAGGTAGGGGAGGATGAAGGAGTGGGAAGGAGGAAGGGGGAATGGGGTGGTAGGGGTGTAGACAGAGAATTTCTCTTACAGATAAGCACACAGCGTAGAGGCAGGAGGTGACTTGACCAAGGTCACTGGGGGAGCCAGGATTTAAATGGTGGTCACAAGAAACTCAGCACAGAGCAGATGCTCGACACAGACAAACTCTTGCCACTCACACTTGGGGGACCGGAAAGGACACAGGGGCCAGAGTTGAGACCTAGGAAGGATGGAGGAAGGCTGGGGTCGACTGTGTGACAAGGCCTGAAGTAGAGTCTGGGCAAGCCTATCTCTGACCCTCTCCCAAGTGAGGGGCTTGTACTAGATTCGAGTCCAACGTCAGCTATTCGCAACAACAGCCTGGGCTGACTTCCTTTGCCTCTCTGCGGCTTAGTTTGCTCGTCTGTGAAATGGGTTAGAGGTGGTTGTGAAGGGCTCGTCCCTCAGTACTGGTCATCAGCACTGTGGCAGGCAGCAGACAGAGAAGCTGGAGTGGGCTGGGGAGATGAAACAGAACAGCAAGGACTGGAAGACCAGAGACGACATTAGGCACGTTTGTCTGACGGGTGTTCCTCGCTACTATGAATAGGACTTGCCTCTCTCCCCCACACGCTGGCTACGTACCAACGCCCAATAAATTTAAAGGGACAGAAACCAAACAAGACTTTCTATGACCAAAACATGAACTAAAGGTCAGTGTTAAAATACATCTGAAAGCATTCCAAATGGTTGGAAGGTAAACAACTCACTTCTCAGTAAAATGTAGGGGAAAGATATCGGAAGGAAAATTAGAAAATATTTTTGAGTGTTAATGAAAACACATTTGAACATCCTGAGGTACAAAAAGATTTTTATATTAGAAAGGGTATAAAACTTCATGGTTGGAAGTTACCAAGGGATAGCAAACTAAACCCAAAATAAACGGAAGGAAGAAAATATGCACTCAGAATGCAGAGGCAGGAGGAATGCCCTAAGCCTGAGGCCAGCCTGGTCTGTGTAGCAAGAACAAAGGAAGGAAAGCGAGATCATCAGAAAGATCACTACTGAATAATAGGGGGGAAATGTCACTTTCAGCAAAGAATAATTAACAGTACAAACACATTACATATTAAAGGATTCCCTACACAAATAAAAACAGATCATCAGAACTGAAACAAGAAGAAACAGAAGGTCTCAGTAGTCCTGTGTCTATTGAAGAATTGAGAATAGTTATATGAAATCTTCCTGTTTCAAGCCAATCCTGCTTTGCCAGCCACTGAACAACATGCTTGCAGAAAAACAAAGAATTTATTAATTGGCTGCCTAGCACGTGGACACAGGAAAACAGATCTGAACTCCACCAACCGGGCCTGGGGAGAGGTGACTGGGTCATGCATCATGCTTTATCCCAAGGCATGGTAGGCACCACCATAGACGGCTGAGAGTAGCTAAGCAGGTGACAGAGAAGGTCTATTCAGGACAGCATGTGGCTTGTTCAGGTTTTTCCCTGAGTTTTGCTTCTAGTAACGAAAACTCCCAATATTACCTGGAGGACTTCTGTGCAGTTCTGCGGACCCTGCACAATCTTACAAGAAGAGCACAGCAGCCATCTTGCTCTAGCCTCAAACTGGAGACACCTGGGGCTGGCAGAGTAATGTCTCCAGCTGGAGATCTGAACCCGTGACTCAATGTTCTTAGGAAACCAAACAAGGAGAACCCTCCTGAACCCAAACCAACCAAAACCAACCAAATTCTACATTCAAAAAGAAAAAAAAAATAATGAAGTTCTGATGCAGGCAGCAGCATGGATGGATCTCAGAAATACTCACACTTAGTGAGAAAACATCAGATACACAGAAGTATGCAGTGAAGGACGATAAATACATATAGTTCCAGAAATTCCGCTTCCTTATGATGAGATAATCAGAAAGGGTTGTGCCGGAGTGAGTCTCAGGAGCTCTGCGCAGATCCAGTAGCTGGAAAGCACACGAATCTCTCACAGTTCTAAGGTGTGTTCACATCTCTTGCCCTCTGCACTGTGAATTTCACTGTAACTGAACTACGCCCGAATGTTTTAAATGACGAGAACACCCTGTAAGTAATGGGTGTGCACCAAATCCAGTGACCCGAGTGCAATCTGCAGGACTCACATAAAGGAGAGAACTGACTGCCACACACATGCTATAGCACATGTATACATGCACACACACACACCATCATCATCATCATCAATTAAATCTACTTTTTAATTTATTTTTATTTTCTGTGTATGAGTGTTCTGCCTTCATGTATGTTTATATATTATGTGGATCTGCAGAGGCCAGAAAAGGGCAATGGATCTCCTGGAACTGGAGCGATAGATGGTTGTGAGCCACCCATTTGGGTGCTGGAAACTGAACCCAGTTCTTTTCGAAGAGCAGCCAGTGCTCTTAACCACTAAGCAATCTCTCTCTCTCTCTCTCTCTCTCTCTCTCTCTCTCTCTCTCTCTCTCTCACACACACACACACACATATATGTGTGTGTAATATGTGATATATGATGTGTAATATACAATATGTGCTATATAATATAACAAGTGTTATAATGTATTATATATGATGTATTATATATCATATATAATATGCATTGCATATATGTGT
>NW_026067930.1:3037355-3050501 GCF_014885135.2 Alexandromys fortis
AGATTATATATGTGTTATAATATCTATATTATAATATATGGTATATTGTTATATAATATAAATTATATTATGTATGATATAATATAGTATATATAATATAGTTCATATATATTAATTGAGGCTAGACTTCAACATTTCAAATATTTAGGTTTTTCTAAGTGCAGTGGTGCCTGCCCTGTGTACCCCCTGGCTGCTCTGAACAGAGTGTGTGTAGCCCACTCACAGACAGAAACACTAACCCCCTCTGCTGCAGGGAGTCAGGTATGCACAAATCCCATAATCTATGCCACAGCAGCTTGGGTCAGGCTGGGCCACACTGAGGACACTGTAGAGCTATAGGAAGGAAACTGTTTAGTTTTCTGAGTTTTGAAATTTGCATTGCAGACAAGAGGCTCTGGTACTAACATAGTGAGCAGACAGAAGGGAGTGGGAGAGAAGACAAGAGTCCACACACACACACCTGCTTCTGGGTAACCTGGAGGCTTCCCAGCACCCACAGTACTCTGGGATTAAGCTGGCATCTATTCTGTATCCTAGAATGCAGGGAGAGAACCAAGAACAGGGCCCAGGCTGGACAAGCACACTCTAAATCAGGTTCTGCCATCTGTGGGGAGCAATTGCCATCTCAGGGATGAGAGAAGTAAGGCTGGGGATGACACAAATATTCCTACCTACAGGGGGCGCTCTAAGTTAGTCATCTGTCCTGCAAGACAGTCCCTCTTGGGATCACAGTGTCCCTAATTTAGGATTTCTTTAGGATAAATTCCTAAAAGCTTAGCTGCTTAGACAAATGTATTTTAGGTTTTAATTGATGTCAGTATTGTTTTTTAATTGCTATTGCTAAAACCTTCACACATACACATACACACACAAAGCTGTCAACTCCATCACCCTGCCAACAAACAACACTTCCTTTCACTTACAGATCTGTTGGGCATTTTCAGTGCTGCACACACAGGGCCTTAATGAAAGTAAGAGACAGTTCTCACAAGCTGTATGGGGCTGCTGCCTGCTGACACTGTTGTACAATGACTTCTCTTATAAGCAGGAAGTATACTCAAATAGTGATCAAAGGAAGGGATGCATAAGCCAGCAACAGAGTCGTTTATCATGATCAAGGACTACACCCCTCACAATAATTGTGTGTGTCAGGCTTGACAGGTCTGGTGGCGCATAAGCCTGTTCCTACCAGCATCACCACATTACCACAAAACACACACACACCATATGAGCAAAGACACTAATGACAGCTGGAATAGAAATCTCCCAGATCATTTTAACTTTATGGGACCATATTGTCTATGGTCCCCAGTTGAAGGAAATGACCGTGTGCATCCAGCCTTTATGCAGTCTTGTCCCCAAGTTATGTAATTACTTTCATTTCCATTTTTTAAATATTCGCTATCTATTTATTTTGGGGAGATGAGTGGAGCGTTACACGAATGTGTCCATGTGCACACCCATCCAGACATCAGGTGTCTTTCTCTACTGCTTTCTGCCTCGGTGTCTTGAGGGTCTCTAACTGAACCTGACACTCACCATTTCGGCAAGGCTGGCTAACTAGCAAGCTCCCAGAATCCACCTGGTTTCACTTCCACCCCTCTTGCCTCCCCCACCCCAGTGCTAGGATTACAGATACATGTAGCAATGCCTGGTTTGTTGGTTTGGTTGGTTGGTTGGTTGATTGGTTGGTTGGTTTTTTTTTTAATGTGGGTGCTGAGGATTCAAACTCAGGTCCTCAAGTTTGCCCAGGAAGTTCCTTTAGCCACTGAGCCATGGCCTCAGCCTCCAATGTCCACTTCTTAAATATCTGACAGGCGGAGCTTATGCCACCTTCATCATATGTCCCCTTTTGTCATTTCCAAATGAATTATCAGAGATATTCTTCTATTGCTGTGAAGAGACACTATGACCAAGGCAACTTACAAAAAAAAAAAAAAAAAAAACATGTAATTGGGGCCCTGCTTGCAGTTTAGAGGGTCCATAACTATCATGGCGGAGCACATAGCAGCAGGCAGGCATGGCACTGGAGCAGTAACTGAAAGACTATATCTGTTCTACAAAGAAGAGCGCAAAGTGGAAATGGTGTGGGCTATTGAAAAACGCAGAGAGACACACCTCCTCCAACAAGGCCACACCTTCTAATACTTCCTAAATAGTTCCACCAATGGGAAACCAAGCATTCCAATATATGAGCCTATGGGGACTATTATCATTCAAACCACCACATTTCACTCCCTGGTCCTCACAGGCTTGTAGGTATATCGTAATGAATGTAATCCAACTCCAAAAAACTCCATAGCTTTTCACAGTCTCCGCACTGTTGAAAAGTCCAAAGTCTCTTCTGAGACTCAAGGCCAGCTCTTAATTGTAGCCCCTGTAAAGTCAAAAAGCAAATTACATGTTTCCAACATGCAGTGGTGCAGAATATACATTACCATTCCAACGGAGAGGAAAGGGACACCTTATTCTCAACTGTATCTTTCAACTTGATTTATGTTTTCTAAACATTTATCAATATTTTCTAAGATTTGGGGATTCAGAGGATGTCCCTAACACCAGAAGAATGCTGAGGACAAAAACCTCAGACTTGTGGACTTGTGGAATCTGGGAACACTGGAAAGGAAGATCTCATAGCCATCATGACAGCCGTCCTATTGAGCGAGGCTGTGCACTTCCAGAATCCTGTATCTAGAAAGGCCATGGCATTCATTCGCTTGATCGCTCATTTCCCTAGGAAATAACAAAGGGTGCAGGCTGCCACCCTGTCAGGCACGGGGAGCACACTTCAGAGGAAACAGACTGAGTCCTGCCTGTGGTCCCCGCCCTGTCTCGGGGCCACTTTCACTGACATATCTGGTCTGAGCCCTCAGCTCATGTTGGGAATGCAGCTTCCCAGACTTGTGGATATCCTAAACATATCTGGGGGTACCCTGAGGAATCCAACAAGCCAAAGAGCTGAATTCTGGAAACCCGGGAGGATAAGGGAGTAGGGGGATGATGGAGTCAGGGCTCTCGGGCTAGGCGGGGAGTGCCTCCAGCCCTGCCCACCACACCTGCTCACAGATGGCCAGAAAGTCGGTGCCATTCCTGGACACAGATGTGTGGTCCAAGGAATTGCTGTGGACCCTTACCAAGTCTGACCGGACGCAGCAAGCACAAACCCCAGAGAAGGTAAGCCCACTGCCCCCAGGGACCCCAGCCATTCACCACACAGGCCCATGGGCTCTGTCATAGGACACATAGGGTCCTTGAAAGAAACTGGAAGGGCTAAAGGGAACAGGATCCAGGCCTGGACAGCTGGACTAGAAGTGTCTCCCTCCCTCACCCTGGGGCAAGATGGGAAGGGTAGCCATAGGGTCAGGGAACCCAGGGAGGTTGGGCATAGGAACTCAGGGCAGGCAGGTCCCACTCAGGACAGGATGTTGAACCCCACCAGGACTTCCTGTTCACCTACTATGGGCTAATCCTTCAAGCTGAGGAGAAGAGCATCACCGTCAGGACGCACCTCAAAACCCTCTTGGAAACATCTCACCAGTGGCCCAAGCAGCGGGAGGTAAGAGTCCAAGGGGGGGGGGGGAAGGTGAGGGCCCAATGGGGGAGAGGTGAGGGCCCAAGGGGGGGGGAGTGAGGGCCCAAGGGGGGGAGGTGAGGGCCCAAGCAGGGGAAGGTGAGGGCCCAGTCTCCTTTGATCCTCTAACTGCCCTGGCCCAAACCACAGATTTGGCCATGGTCACCACTGAACCCTGATCCTGGTCATAAAGTGACTTGTGCTGGTCACTTACTGATCCCTAATTTCCATCATACACTGAGCCCTGATCGTGATCACACACTGAACCTTGCTGCTTACAATCTGAGACCCGACCATGAACACTCACTGAGGCCTGATCCTTGTCTTATACTAAGCCCTGATCATGGTCATGGACTCTAATCCTGGCTACATTCTGAGCTTTCTTCCTGGTCACATCCTGATCTCTGGCCCTCATCACACAACTAGGCCCTGATCCTGCACCCCGAGTCCTGAGCCCTGAGGCCTGTGCCCTGATCACAGCATGAACTCTAACTCAGTCACAAGCTAAACCATTACCTCATCCCTTTCTTCTCATACATATCTTCCTCCCTACTCCTGAGCATGTCTGCTCAGAGCCGGCATGAGGGACGACCAACCAAGGGCTTCCTCTCTACCTCTTTCCTCCCCAACTCCACCCACCAGACTCCACAAGAGACACCTCATGGGTGTCTCAGCTCTGAGCTGCGGGTCCTAAAGCGTGTGTGAGTCCCTGCACCCTGCTGGTGGGCTGGGGAGGCACTGAGTCCAGGTCACAGACTCAGGGGACTCTGCCCACAGGGCATTGCTCTCACGGTGGGACTGGCTGCGGTATGCCACTTGGACGATGCCTGGGCCGTCCTAGAACAGTTTGGAAAAAGCACGTCCGTCAAGTGGAGCCTGCAGAGCTTCTCCCTGAAGGTATCAGCTCAGGGCTCCTGGGGTTTGCAGGGCAAGGGTTGGGAGGGACATCAAACCCCACACTGCCTGAAGGAAGGCAGAACAACAACTGTGGGATTATGGTTGTCTTTGAGGCGAGGATTTATTTGAAAAGTGAGGCACTTGGCCTGAGAACTGCTTGCCAACACCGGAGGGGGCTTGTGCTACCTTACTGCAGCCTTCGTGATTCCCCCTGGAAGACACAGTGCCTGGGGACCTCTCCCCTGGGATTCCTTGGTCTGGGAGGCCTCTGGTTGCTTTTGCGGTTCTGCTCATGGTTAACCCTGCGACCTGAAGGCCAGGAGCCTCTGATGGGTCTTCGTATCTGACAAGTGGCAGAACTGGGGTACATGCCTCAGACTCTCAGAGGGCACCTGGCACTGAAAAATAATATCTCCATGCCAGTAGTACTCTGGTGTCATCTGAGAGAAGAGGTGACGCTGGGCCACACCCAAGCAGGAAATTCCACTTGGCCCATTACTGTCTGTCTGGATAGGAGCATGGTCTTTGCAGGCCCCCAGAAGCCCACTAGGGTACGGTGCACCAGACTCTGTCTCATACAATAAGAAAAGGGGTGCTGGGCTATGGGGAAAGGGCTATCACAGGAGACACCCCAACTCTTCCAGTTCCAACAGAACCAAGTACCCTACACATAGCCCTGGGTGTCCCAGTATAAATCAGTCCAACCCCCTAAAAAGCCAGCTCGGCTTCTGCTGTTCTCAGTTGGTGAACAAAGACCCTCTAGACGACCCCTCTCACACCTTGCTGGGTTCAGGGTGCACCCCCCCCCACCAACTCCCCAAGTAGACTGTGGGCAAAGCCTGACACCGAATCCACCCCTCTCCAGCCCCACAGGCAGAGCCTCGAGGACCTTCGGTGGAAATGGGCTGGCAGCACCATCCTCCTCTCCTACGGCCAGATGGCAGCCAAAGCCAAGAGCCACATCCTACCATGGGTGGACAACATCTTGTCCAGGATGATCTTCTACTTCCGCTTCAGCTCCTGGGTACAGGTCGCCTTGTTCACCATCAGCCCCGTCCTCCCCCACGGATCACCCCCACCCCGTCCTGCACCTCCTCCCCCATGGCAGAGCCAGGATTCCAGCTCTGCCCTGCCCCAACTGTGGAGTCAGAGAGGCCCAGGGCCACCTTGGACCTATGCCCACCTCCACACTGCCCCAAACTCCTAGAATCAAAAAGGAAGGGCTTTTACAAAGCAAATGCTGGATCTTCACTGGTGGGGGGACATGGATGCTGAGAGGCCAGGGTGATGCTCGCCTCTAAGGAGCACCATAGTTCAGGTTGTTGCAAGAGCCAGCAACAAGCCTTACCCATCAAGCTGTAGCCAACACACCCCAGAAACCCTCACAGGTGCCCCTGCCTAAAGAAAACCCCATCCACGAGCTCCCAGCCCAGACATCTCTGCCACATCCCTCTCACCCTGACCCAACTGCTCCTGGAGATGGTGTCCTTGGCCTCCCCTCTCGGCTCTCTCCCATAAGCTTCTGGGCTCTCAGGCTGATCTGTGCCCTGGGGCCTGACCTACACAGGATGAGACCCTGAAACAAAGCTTCCTTACGGCCATCGCGATGCTTGTGGGAGCCATCAGCCGGAGCGAGGGTGCCCACAGCTACGAGTTCTCCCAGACTGGCGAGCTCCTGGAATGTCTGATGGTGCGTACCGGACCCTGGGCACGGGCAGAGCCCCCTCCCTCAGGACAGGAAGCCCCCTCTCCCAGCCCATCTGAAATACTCCATGTCCTCCAGGTTACCTGGGTCTTTCTTGCTGGGACCCTGAGAGGACCATGTATGCCCACTTTACAGCCAGTGCCACTGAGATGCAGAAAGGCCAGCACACTCTATTCTACACGCTTTCTTGACTCGGGTCCCAGATCAATCACTTAGGATTCTGGCTCCCTAGACAGATCCGCTGGGACAATGGGAAATGCATGAGAGACTGGGCAGCAGTGTCAAAAGCAAAGAGCATTGATAAGACAGGGTGGCTCCTGACCCCGGCCTGGGACCCAACAGCAAAGTGGAATAATTTGTAAGGAAACAAGAGTCAGTGCAAGCTGGAGCTAGTCCCCGGAGGGGCAGGCAGCTCTAAATCAGTATCCAGGACTCAGACCTGGCCTGTCTAATTCCAGAGGCCACACTGGCTCTCTAAGTGGGAACCAGGTCTCACCACCAGGTGGATAAAGACAGACAGCGTCACCGCCTGAGTTGCATAGCGTGCTGAAATTCTGAGGTAGGGCTAAGATTTGGTGTCAGGGATGGAGTCAGCTAGGCCTGAGCCTCTGCACCTTCTCCCGTGGACTTACAGATACTGATGGAGAAAGAGCCACAAGACACGCTGTTCACCAGCATCCGCCAGCAGGCCATCCGCATTGTCGCCAGCCTCTGGTAGGTTACAGCCTATGGGGGCTGCCTTGGCCCAAAAAGGCAGCTCCCTGGCCAGGATGCTAGCTGGACAAGGTGACGGGAAGTCAGACATCAAGGCCCTGCTGGGGAGAGCTTGGAGCTGAGCCACTGCAGGTCACGGGGCGGGGAGGAGGGCAGGAAGGGGGCTGGAACATTTATCCTGAGTACAGCCACTCCACACAGCGAGCCGACTCCCCATCCTAGTGCTCAAGTAGGGAAGAATCTAGAAGGAGGCCAAAGGATAGCTGCATCTAGCTAGCCCCAGTCAAACCCCAGCGCATGGGTCTAGAGAGCTTGGGGAGCCCCAGACACCGGGGATACAGGTCCCTGTTTATCTCTCCACCCACAAATCAGGGAGGAGGTAAGACCGGGGAGATCAGAATTGCCTGCTCTCAGACCATAGCAAGCAATTCACACAGCGCTTGGCAGAGTGGCAAATGGAACTAGGCGGGCATCCACGCCGACTGCATTCCCGGGTGCTTCATCTCTGCTAACCCACACTTCGTATTCGGCAAATGCACAGTCACTATTGATCTCTGGGTGCTTGGGGACTGTCTGGTCTCTTAGGATCCAGCCAGAAACCAACAGCAAACACCCCTGTTCCCCCAAGATGCCCCTGGAAATGGGATGCATACCACACATAGGGCTGGGAAAGGTGCCCAAAGAGACTGAAGCAGGAAGTAAGATAGGGAGGACCGTAACATCCTCACGAGGCAAAGAAGGGTAAGAGCACCAGCACTGCGTCAAAGAGGCTGACTGACAGCCGGTAGAGCATTGATTCACAGACTGGTCCTATAAGCCTGGTGTTCTACCAGAGTCCAACGCATGAGGCTGGCTTACGTTGGCTGAAATGGGACTGTTAAGCAAAGTCCTGCTTGGGTGAGTCAGTGAGCCCTGCAGGTACTTAGCTGTAGGAACTGCACCTTCAAAGGCCCTCACAGGGCACGAGCTTGGGTTGACCACTAGGAGACTGGGGAAGTGGATGTGTGCACGCACGAATCCCTGTTGTGAGAAGCAAAGGCTGTAGGTTCGGTGAAGTCTGTGCCCTGACCGCTGCCCTCCTGGTCCCAGGCCCTCAGGATGCTTCACCTTCCCAACAGCGCACTGAGACCACCCATGGATGTGGACAGGAAGTCCCGGCTCCTCTCCATCTGCTTCCGCAGCGTCTTTGCCCTGCCACTGCTGGATGTCCTGGAGAAGCACACCTGCCTCTTCCTGGAACCACCCAACATCCAGGTACAGCCTGCACTTAAGCCCAGGGGACTCTCAGGTAGGACATCAGGCTCAGTCTTCTGTGTGTGGCAGGGTGGGGAACATGGCCTGGCCACACCACAGGCAGGGTGAAGGTCCCATATAATTGCCTAAAGGCTCTGGGTCCCCATTTGCCCTCCTAGAACATGGCCCACTATCATCTTTTGGGCCGTGCTAAGGTAGGTGGCTTACCTGGTGTATGCCTGTTCAGGAGCTCTGTACATAATGATACGCATGGTCTCCTTGCTGACCTAAAATCCATGCAGAATAGGCAGAGTCCCCACTGTGTTTCCCTCCCTCCAAGTCCCACGGCCACTCAAGGAATTCACAGAAGAGAGATGGCTCTTTCAAAGGGATGAGTTCCCTGATATTACAGGGATTGGTCCTGTCACACTAGAATGGTTTACGGAGTCAACCATTAACCACGCCTGCCTGCCTGGGTCACTCAGTAGATCAGGTCTCTCCTGTTTAATACTAAGCAGGCCCTGCTGGAAAGATGCTTGCCATGTCTCATGGCTACCACCAGAGGGCGCATGAGATTGTCAGGCATAGTCCCAGCCCCACGTGACTGGTAAAAGGCAGGACAGCTTTGTAAAGTGAGCTGCACAGGCACTGGGTCGTCTGTGGACCCTCCCCACCTTCCCGCAGTGACTGGGGGATGGGGTGGGGCAAGGAGTACACATCTCAGAAGAATAAAGTCAGCAGTGGGAAGGCCAATATCTGAACCCTACTCCAGGGTCTCTACTTGTATTACACATCTGTGGAGCTGGGCCCAAGCTGCGTGAGGACAGACAAGCACTGTGGGACAGGTGGTGACAGGGGAGGAGGAGTACCTGCCTCAACACCTTTCAAAGCACCTGGTGACTAGAAGACTCCTTGACCCTGCAGGAAATGCCGCCAAGGACTGAGTGTCAGTCCTGGGAGCCAGTAGCATTGGTCCAGGCTCCCTCTGTCTCCTGCCCTGTCACATGGGACCAGCTGCCTGTCACCCCTGTAGAGGAACACTGGCCTAAGAAATGAAGCCATCCAGGTCACCAAATAGCAAATGGCCAGAGTTCCTAATGGCTTCATGAGAGTCTGTCAGGGCGTTTCTGTGACTCACACACACACACACACACACACACACACACACATTTCTGAACATGCCAGCAACATTGTTGAGGGCCCTTACATGAGCCTCAGAAATTTCATCAGCTTTATAGCTTTCAGGACCAGGAAAAGGTAGATATCCATGCCAAAAAAAACTTCTTGAAAGACAGGCAGATCTCAGTGAGTTCAAGGCCAGCCTGGTCGTCCAGAACAGCCAGACTGTTACACAGAGAAACCCTGTTTGGGGGGGGAGGGGAACTTTTAAGAGGACCAATGAGACGTTGGTGTGCAAAAGCTCTTGCCACTCAAGTCCAAGGACCTGGGTTGGATCCTAGAATCCATAGTAAACAGAGGACACATGACTGAAAGGTGTCCTCTGCCTCCACACACAGGCTACAGTATGCGCATGCACACACATGTGAAATTAAAATTTACTAAGATTTTCAGGAAGAAAAATGCAGTGTGTTACTTCCAGTAATCGTTTCCCTTTTTCCCTGGGGTCCTGGGACAAGGCAGGCCTGGTCACGTGTCTACACGTCTATGGAGGCAGCCCTGCTGGGACTGAGTTTTCCCTCGGGTAAATTCACTTGGGTGGGTTCCCAAGGCCTTCCTGGCCTGTCCCCACGCCTGTGTGGCAAGTCCCCTTGCAGATACGGTAATGAGCTCTGTCAGTTGTGGGAATCCGGCCTTTGGACATGCAGAAAGTGGGTGCCGCTGGATACTGCAGTGGCCTTGGCCCTCATCCCTACGGGACCTCGCTGACCTCCTCCCTTCCACAGGGACTGTACAACCAGACCGTGGAGGCGATGGACCACATGCTCCAGTGCTTCATGATGCAGAACCCCACAACCAATGAGCTGTACTTCCTGTTGTCGGTGAGGGCTGCTGGCAGCGGTGGGGGGCGGGGGGGGGGGTAGGCAGGGATGCACAGCTCTGGCCTGAGAGTCCCAGAGAGGGCCTTCCACAGGACGCAAGACCTGGCCAGTAGGCTTCCTATGCCTAGAGGTTTGGAGCATCTGGAGGGGACAAAGAGGCATCAGTCAGCCTAGCCAGAAAAGGATCTGTTGAAGTGGCTTCCCCTACCACCTGTGCCCATACCACAGTGTTCCCCAAGGGCATGGATCCCACAAACCCCCTCATCTGCCCCCTAGGTATCCATGGGAGGGAGACCACCCAGCATATAGTGAAGGCCTAGTAACAGGGCCTAGATCCAGTGCAGAGGCCTGGTCCATCAGGCCAGAGGTCAGGGCCAACGGGAGTTCCTACAGAGCCCTGAATAAAAACTTTAGCCATCCCTGATAGGAGAAGGACCCACAAGAGGAGCCTGGAGCCAAGCAGAGGCAGGAGCCAGCTCAGTAGGTCAGAGTAGAGGTAACCCTGCCCACTAGAGCCTGGAAGGTGAGGGGTTATGGTGAGGCTCAGCCACGCAAGAAGCTAAGAGCAGAAGCAGGATCACCAAGCCCTGTGGTGCACAGGTGGAAGTCAGGAGGGAGAACACAGGCGAAGGAACCCCCCAAGAGAGCGTGACAATCTAGGAATGTGCCCAAGTGGCAATGGCTTCTACCAGCGGAAGCCACAATGAATTCCTCACCCATTCCTGGGTCGCTCTATCTCCAAACATCCTGCATCTAGATCAGCTGACCACACAACCCCTCAGCCGTGCAGGGGTCTGAAATCAGTACCCACCCTCTGCCAGAGGCAACTGCATCCCTGCTTGTGCACACAGCAGAAGGTTGTAGAAAGGGGCATCCGTAACACGTAGGCTGAGAGCTTATGGGGAAGGGAATATTCCTGCTGCCCACGAAGTGACCAGTCCTGAAGGGCAGCTCTAGAGACAAGGACTGAACAAGAAAAGTTAGACCAAGGAGCCTTGCTGAGGGGTGGGCATGGAGGGCCATCTCTGGGCATCTGGCACAACGCTTGACTACACCCACCCTGCAGCACCTGTATGTCTGGCTGGCATCAGAGAAGGCTCACGAGCGACAACGGGCTGTGCACAGATGCACGATCCTCTTCAAATTCCTGAACTATAAACGATGCCTAGACGTAAGTGCCATCTCCCCAGCTCCTCGCCTCCCCAGCTCCTCTCTCCCCCAGCTCCTCGCCTCCCCAGCTCCTCTCTCCCCCAGTTCCTCGCCTCCCCAACTCTTCGCCTTCCCAACTCCCTAATCATATACCTTCAAGGTGTATGAACATTCTACTATCCGACTGAGCTCCATGAAAAGGGAGTCTAAAAGATATCCCTTTTTGTTGTGGTTCTTTTGTTTTTAATGGAGTAAATAACTTTTTTAAAAAATTAATTTTCTGGAATTGAGCCAAAAAAAACTCCACTCCATAATGAAGATAAATCACATTTTAATGTGATCAGGCACTACTGTGGGGTCTGGGGAAAGGGCTCAGCAGTCAAAAACACAGGCTGCTCTCACAAGAGTTCCTGGCATCCACCTGGTGACTTACAATCCTCCATAACTCCAGTTCCATGGGGCCAGGCACCCTCTTCAGGCCTCTGCCAGCACCACACACACGGCACACAAATATACATGCAGGCAAAACACTCATGCACATAAAAGATGAAAGGAAGGTAAATCTTTTTTTTTTTTTTAATGTAACTATGGTCCACAATAAAACTATTTTGTAAATAGTTTTATTGACTCCAGAATTGAGATCGGGATAAGAGAAGCCAGAAAGCCGGGCGGTGTTGGCGCACACATTTAATCCCAGCACTCAGGAGAAAGAGGCAGGCAGATTTCTGTGAGTTCGAGGCCAGCCTGGTCTACAGAGTGAGTTCCAGGACAGCCAGGGCTTCACAAAAAAACCCGTCTGGATAAACCAAGAGAGAACTGGCGGGAGGGGAGCCAGATAGTGTCCTACGAGGTCACAGCTGGATCCTGTCCTAAGACCTCAACACTCTGTTCCTCCAGGAGTTTTCTGCGGTTTTTGTTGTTGTTGCTGTTTGTTTTGAGGATTTGTTTTCATTTTTTGTTGTTTTTTATTATATAATCCCATTCTTTTTTTTCTTGATTACCAAGTTTTGGAGTCAAGTCCTTATATTTTTCCTAACCCCGGCCCTGCTACGCAATTAAAGGGATCCTCTGGTGGAGGCCATTCTGGGTGCATGAGTAGCCATAGGATGCTGTAGGTAGGCACCATCAAACTGTGCTCCCTATGTAGATCAAGGAGCCCTTCAGAAGGATGGGGCAGCTGGTGGCCATGCTGGGGATCCTGTGCCAGGATGCAGACAGAACCATCCAGGGCTTCAGTTTAGAAGCCATGGGCCATCTCTATCAGCTTCTGATGTACCACAAAGGTGAGTGTTCACACCACAGCCCACCTGGCCCCTCCCTACCTCAGCCTAGGTGGACTTATTCCAGCACTCCTGAACGCCACCTTTCCCCAAGTCCACCCTCAGCCCAACCTTGATTTCAACCTTGACTTCAGCCATAACCTTCTAGTAACAAACCACCAAACACAAATACACACAGGCCTGCCTCCAGTCACTAATGCACCCAGCCTGACTCCTGCTCTGTCCCACATAAACCCCAGCCCACTCTACCCTGCCCTCGTCTCTGCCTGCCCTGACCAGCAGGAGAAGTTCCAGAGGTGGAGAGGGAGATCCTTCAGGAATTCCCTCAGCCTGATGTCATTGGAACTGCCCTCTGGAGCAGTGGAGACCAGAAGGACACTCTTCTGATCCCCCAGGATATGGCATCCAAAAATGACAGCATCTTCTTCATGGACAGCAACCAAGTTATAAAGGTCAAAGCCTTTAGTCTTTCTGGATGGATGGGTGGGTGGGTGGATGGATGGGTGGATGGGTGGATAGGTGGGTGGATGGATGGATGGATGGATGGATGGATAGGTGGGTGGATGGATGGATGGATGGATGGATGGATGGGTGGTT
>NW_026067930.1:3050541-3153275 GCF_014885135.2 Alexandromys fortis
GGGGGTGGATGGGGGGTGGGGGGATGGATGGGGGTGGGTGGGTGGATGGATGGATAGATGGGTGGATGGATGGGGGTGGGTGGGTGGATGGATGGATAGATGGGTGGATGGGTGGGTAGGTGGGTAGATGTATGGATGGGTGGGTGGGTAGGTGGATGGATACATAGCCAGAGCAGACTGCCACATCTGTGGGTGGTGATAAACACATTCTTTTCTAAGTTGTTGAAGGGGGACTAGGCAGAGTGGCGGGACACTGGGACACACTAGGCCATGTGTACCTTGGACAGGAGCCTTCGTAGGTTTTCTCAAAATCCCTTTCTCAAGTTTTTCCAACCTTCTCTAGGTTGTTTTCCCATTTACCGCTCTCCCACCCCATCACACCGAGGTGTGAACTGTGTGATCCCCAGAAGCTGCTACCTGAGGCTGTGAGCTAGGGACTTCCATTAGCTGGTGGCCCACACTAAAGTGGCATCAGAGCTGGGAGTTCAGGAAGTCTCTTGCTTGCTCAGGTTGGGTTGAACTTTGGCTAAGAATGACCCCTGTGATTGGCATACTTGCCAGTCCTTGTGAGACCTAGCCTTCCACTTCTCAGCAGGGTCCATGTGGGGCCTGGTGGTTTAACTGGCCTTCAGTAAGCAGCCATGACATCCTACATAAACAGAAGACAGAAAAGTGGGGCACATGGCTAGTCAGTGCCCCAGCAAGACTTTGGTCTGATCCCATGGACTCCAGAACACAGCAGCTACAGTGAGCTGTCTGAGTATTAGGCCCCTTAGAAGTTTCATACAGACTCTCTCAGTCCTTGGGGCCAGCACCTCCATGGGCCTGCCTAAAATGAAGGAAATCTCAGTTAGCTGTAGTTTGTATCACAGAACCTGGGCTGGGGGCAGAAGCAAGGCAAGGAGGGATGAGCTCCACTGGCCGCCAGCCCGACAAGTTCCAGAAGAAAGGGGAGCCACTGGGAAGCTTAGAGTCCAAGGTCTGCAGAGAGGCAACCTGCTCTCCATCCATGGGGGAGGCACAGAGGAGTAGGAACGGGAGGATCTGCTGACTTTGAGATGGAGACCTTGGAGAATTCCAAAGGAGAGCAGATATTCTGGGCCTCAGTTCCCCTCCCACGTCTGTACAGGACTCCTCAGGTGGTCCAGGTGTGCACTGCACATTTATCCTCTTCATCTTTACCAGCAGGTATCACTCTCACCATCATCTTCATGCCATCGTCCCCACCCCTACCCTCACCACCGTCAACATCACTAATACCTACAACCTCACCAACATTCACTATCACCGCTCCCGTTGTTACCACTAATACCCCATCATCACCACCATTACCACATCGTCATCACCACCACCACCATCACCGTCATTGCCACCTCCATCATCCCCACATCATCACCCCCTCCCACACCTGCCGTAATCAACATCACCCTTATCCTCACCCTTGCCATCAGCACCGTCAACCCACCATCTCACGCTTACTCGTGGCCTTGATTAACACTCAACTTCACAGGAGTCTCTCTCTCTCTCTCCTGTGCCTGTAGTACTCTGGGCCCTGAGCAGCTCACCACTATTCTAATTTGAACTTTCTGTAAGGTTGAGTGCCGTCTACATCTGTGCAGATCAAAGAAGCCGCTGGCCCCACGTAGCTGCTGAGCTCCTGGCGTGAGGCTAAGGCTGCCAAAGAACTGAAGTTTTAGTTTTACTAAATTAAATATTGATGGATTTAAGTCTATCATGGATCTAAACTACTGAGTGGCAGGGATATTATAGTGAACAGCCAGTCTTTCCAGAAGGTTCTGTCTGTGTGTGATCTAGCCCAGCTTTACCCTCCAGGGCGCTAGGGAGGGCAAAAACATAGAAACTTAGACTTACCACCTGAATCCAAGAACAAGCCAATGTTGGCTGGGAAAAAGAGTCCTATGTCTGCTCAGTGCTAGACACCAAAACCTGTCCTTACTGTCCCTAGGCATTGACTGAGGCAGAGATGTGGAAGATTGTGTACTAGGCCCACATAAGAGAGCCTAGAGGAGTGGTGCCTAGATGTTTGGGGAGTCTGACAAAGAGGAAGGGTTAAAGATGACAGACACAGGGGTTTGGCATGATAAGCTAACAGGCTCTCCACTCTCACAGGAGATCACGGGTCATCTTGAAATGGCAGAGCTGACTGATCTCATCTGGATAACCATCGATGGCTTGGGCTCTACCAGTCCTTCCTGGGTGCAGGCATCTTCCAATATGCTTTTCCTTGTCATCCAGGAGCATGGGGACAACCTGGCAACTGTGAGGGGTTGGGGCCTCACCCAGGGCCAGGGAGGAGAGGGGAAGAGTTGAGGACTAGGTCACAGGCAGCATCTAGGGACCTTCTTCAGAACAAAATGGAGAAGACTGGGATCCCACACAGGCAGCAAACAACCCAATTAGTGGATGGATGGATGGATGGATGGATGGATGGATGGATGGATGGATGGACAGATGGATGGGCAGGTGGACGGATGGATGGGCGGGTGGATGGATGGATGGGCGGGTGGATGGATGGATGGGCGAGTGGATGGATGGATGGATGGATGGATGGATGGATGAATAAATAGATGGACAGGCAGACACAGGGGTAACTCAAGGGAGCCTTTGTGGTCCTGGTGACAATTGCAGGGTCATGGGGTAAATATACATTGATCAAGTATAGCTACGGACCATAGAGGAATGAGGTGACATGGGGGAAAACGTACTAGAACTTGTAGAGCTTGTGGTCTGATGGGTAACAACATACAGACAGAGGTGGGCAGAATGGCCCAGTAGGGGCAGAGAGAGAGTGATGAACCCTACGGAGTAAGAATAGTGCCCCAGCAGGAGACAGTTGATGCCAACTTCTCCAAATGCCTCAGACAGCCCTACTGGGACCTCCCCATCAGGCAAGGTGTGCAGCGCAGGTGAGCTCTCCCCTTCAGAGCCCTCCCACTACTCCCCGAACAGGTGGGTAAAATGAGCAAGGCCATCCACCACCACCTCTGTGCCATCCAACTGCCCCAAGCCAAGAACAATGTCCTGCATGTCATCAGCCTCCTGGCCCGGAACCACATCCCAGAGCTGGTGGCTGCCTTCCTGGACTTTTCCACTCCCCTGGACAGGTACCTAGCCCTACTCTCCCCATTGACCCCATTACCTACCCTTCATCCTTCCTCAAGCCAGGGTCACAGCTTCTGCCCTCCTGTCTGTCCATCACAGTCCACAGGAACCCAGAGTGCTTGGCGTAGGGAGGGGGTTAGCACCTCTGTTCATTTAGGCTTGCCTCCGGTAGGCATTCCACAGAAATGTCTGCCCCACAGTCCATTACCCATGCTAAGTGGTCCCTAATTCCCGAGTGCTCCTGGCGGGACCCCATCCCTCAATGTGGACCCCTCTGACTTGTTCTGCTCTTCATTTTCTTCTTCCTGCTGAGCCTCCTGCCCACTCAGGTGGACCTGCCTCTTCTCCCATACCCCTTGACCCCCAGCTCTGGGGATAGACCAGGGTTCTTGGTACTTTTCATGTCCCTCTTCCCCCCAGATCCCACCTCTGGATCCCATATCCTCAGTCTACAGCCCCCACCATTCATTCATGACCTGGCATGAGTCACCCCGCACTTTTTGATGGTATAGCCTCTGCTCAAAGATAGACTCTGCTTTCTCCCCTTTCCAGACTAGAAACCCCCTCTGCCCCTCATCTGCTTGAATCTCTTATTCTCTCCAAGATCCAGCAAGCCTTTACCTAGTGGGGTCCTGCCTACCTTCTCCACCCCTGCTCCCACACATATCCTCCCCCTCCCCCTGTCCTCACCCAGTTCCCAAGTCAGATTCCACCAATCAGTCCCACCTGGCAAACCCAGCTCCTTGCCCTGGGTGCTGTCTTTGCCCCCACCTGCTCTGGGAACTCTGGAAACCTGGGAGAGAGCTCTTCCAGAGCCTAGAGTCTTCTCAGTGGAGAATTCTCACCTCGGCAGGGAGGTGTCCTGTTTGCATGAGCAATTCCTATTTCCCTTGTGTTCACATACAAATGCGGCTCTTTCAGCTCTGGACTTTCTGGTTCCTTTAAGATACTGTTTTGAGCAGGAGGTGGTGGTGCATGCCTTTCATCCCAGCACTCTGAGAGGCAGAGGTGGGTCTCTGTGACTTCAAGGCCAGCCTGGTCTATAGGGCGAGTTCCAGGACAGGCTCCAAAGCTACAGAGAAACCCTGTCTCGCCAAAGGTTATGTTTTATTTTGTGAAAGTCAGAGGACTACTTGTTGGAGTCAGTTTTCTCCTTGGCTGTCTGAGTCCTGGAGCTAGAATGCAGTATTGGGTTGTGGGCCAGTGCCTTTACCTGCTGAGCCATACAGATTGCCCAAGTTTTACCTTCTTCATAAATTACATGGTCATGTGGCCTAGATGATATTTTTTTTTCTCTCTCGCTCTTTGAAACCTAGGTCTTTTACTAGGTGAGGTACTCCAGCCTAATTTTCCCATGCAACTGTGCATCTTTGACTATGTAAGCAAGTCTTTTCATTCTTATTTCTGGGACATTTACTTGACTGTGTTTAAATGTGGTCTCTGCTCAGGTTGTGGTCTCTGGTCTGATTCTACTTTCCTCCCGCCTCCCTCTTCATGGTCACACCTGCTGATGCTCCTGGCTTTTCCCTAAACTCACTGTCCTCCTCATTATCCCTCTTCTGCCTTGCCCAAATGTCCCTTATTAAATCTTCATCTGAGTCACACCTCTCGTGGCCACCCTTTGATTTTTTCTCATTTCCAAGGTTTTTTATGTGTGTAATACACACATATATATATGGTGTACATGTAGAGACCCAGAGCTGACACTGAGCCTTCACTGAGGCAGGGTTTCCCAGTTTACACCAGAGTTCACAGATGTGGCTGGTCTCTGCCTTCCAAGGGCTGGAACTGCAGGTGGGCTGCCACGCCCACCTGGCATTTATGTGAGTTCTGGGGATCTGAACTCTGGTCCTTATACTGGCAAAGTAGGCTCCTTAAACCACCATCTCCCAGGCTTGAAAGTCTAGTTTGTTTGCTTGCTTGCTTGTTTTTAAGACAAGTCTTGCCAGGCTGGCCTTGAACTACTCCTCCTCTGCCTCAGTCCTTGAGTTCTAGGATAACCTAGCTATCCTCTCTTTTTCTTCCTTCCTTCCATTCTTTCTTTCTATTTCTTCCCTGAGTTCAGCCAATTCTTTTCAGGTCATACCGAAGATTTGTCCTTTCTTGAGCATATTCAAGGTGGTTGGGTCTCTAAGCACTTGCTTGCTGTGGGGTGAGGAGTCCAGGTTTCCTCTGTAGAACTAGCACTCAGAAGCCGTCTTCACTTTGTTGACTCGTAGGTTCTAGTATCTGCAAATAATCTGTAGAGCTGTTTGTCTTGGTGTTCTATTGCTGTGAAGAGATGCCATGACCAAGGCAACTCTTAAAAAAGAAAGCATTTAAGTGGGAGGCTTGCTTACAGTTTCAGAGGGTTAGTCCATTATCAACATGGTGGCATCATGGGAGCAGGTGGCAGGCAAGTGTGGGACTGGAGAAGTAGCTGAGAGCTACATCCTGATCCATAGGTCAAGAGAGAGACTGACACTGGGCCTGGCTTGGGCTTTTGAGACTTCAAAGCCCATCCCCAGTGACATACTTCCTCCAACACGGACACACCTCCCAATCCTTCTCAAGTAGTGTCACTCCCTGATGATCGAGCATTCAAATATGTGAGCCTATAGGGGCCATTCTTAGTCAAATCGCCACACTGTTCATTTTGGACCTGCTGGAATGTTTCGTAGGCTTTCAAGTCCAACGGCTCCATCTTCTGTTGGCTCCATCTTCTGTCAGTACAGCTGAGAGCTGGACCATCTCAAAGACTTCGGGATTGGTGATAGGCCAGCACATATGCCCTCTAGTTCTTTGGGCTCCTTCTTCTCTTCTTTGACAGGAATGTTTCCCTCTTTCCCTTTTACCACCAAGTCTCCTCCCCTCTTCCTCTTCCTCCTCTTCAACCCTTCCTCCTGCTCTTCTTTTCTTCCATCTGACTCCTCTTCCTCCTCCCTAGTCCTCTCCTCTCCCTTCTTCCTCCCAAAGCTTTGCATTTGAAGATGACAAAGTGTTTAACTCTTTCCCTGTGTCCTCTGAGGTTGGGCAATTAGTGAGAGCCAGTAATGAGGAGTAAGGACGAATCGAGTAAGACATGCAGACAGACACTCCTCAGCACTGCTGGTGAAGGGAGGTGCTCTGGCCTCCCAGAGTGCTCTCTCATCTGGTGTATTTTTAAGACTTCAAGGAGATTAATCTTCCTGAAGGTGACTTTGGCCCAATCTGAGCTTTCATTTGCCCTGTGTCCTCTTCCCAAAGGTTTCTCTTATCTGCCTCTGTCTATTGCGGAGCCTCGCGATGGAGGGGTGGAGCTCGCCCACCAGGGCTGGTGTGTTTTCTCTTGACTCCCAGTGAAGGGACCATGGTTGCACTGCTCCCTCCCGGCTCTGTGCTATCTCTCAAAGAATCTGGGAAAGTGCAGATCTCCGAAAGTAGCGTTCCCCCCCCACCCCCACCGCTGCCTAGAAGGGTACCATCTCACTGCTGGAGCTTATACCTTCCTGGTCCCAAGCATCATCACCATGATAGTATTTACAGAGCCTGGGTGTGCTGCACGCCAATGGAGCCTCTCTGGATTTCTCTGGATTGATATTGGCTTCTACCAGTCACCTGGGCACTGTCATTTGTGATGGTTTTAAACATAAAAGTCCAGTGGACAATTTGGGGGCTGCATTGGTGATGGGAATTTAAATATCAAAATAGGCTTAGGGTTCAGATTCTTAGGACAGCATCTGTCTCCCACCCAGAGTGCTGAAGTGGGGAAAGGAGAGGGGTTCCTCTTTTTTCCCCCACAGGGCAGAGATCTGTTTGTGTACTCTTTCCTTTTTCTCTTCCCTGAACTACGCACATAACTCTATGGAGAGATCACCTATTAGGTGCCCCTCATGGACAACCTTCATTAGAAAGAAAGGAAGAAAGAAAGAAAGAAAGAAAGAAAGAGAGAGAGAGAGAGAGAGAGAGAGAGAGAGAGAGAGAGAAAGAAAGAAAGAAAGAAAGAAAGAAAGAAAAAGAAAGAAAAGAAGAAAGAAGAGAAAGAAAGAAAAGAAGAAGAGAAAGGAAGAAAGAAAGAAAGAAAGAAAGAAAGAGAAAGAAAGAAAGGAAAGAAAGAAAGAAAGAAAGAAAGAAAGAAGAAAGAAAGAAGAAAGAAAGAGAGAGAGAAAGAAAGAGAGAAAGAAAGAAAGAGAGAAAGAGAGAGAAAGGAAGGAAAGAAAGAGAAAGAAGAAAGAAAAAGAAGGAGAGGAAGGAAGGAAGAAAGAAAGAAAAAGAGAAAGAAAAGAAGAAACTGCATGTCTTAGCTAGATGTGGTGGTGGATGCCTAGAATCCCAGCACTCAAAAGGCTGAGACAGGAGGATTACAACTCTAAGGAGAGTCTATGTACAGACCCTGTCTCTGAAAGAAAAACAAATTGCCACCTTGCCTCAGGAAAAGAAAACAAAATGTCAGGAGTGGTAAGGCAGGCACTCCCTCCTCCTCCAAGTTCAAAGACAGCCAGGTCTATGCAACAAGTTTCAGACCAGCCAGGGAGACAAGAAAGACCCTGCTTCGAAAAACGTACCATCCCAACGGTACAACGTGTGCTGAAAGCCTAAACAGAACCGTGCAGTCTGGACGCTTCCAATGCCTTTCTTCTTGCCTGGCTTTGTTTCCCTCTGGCTTCATGTTTAAATTTCATGGTGTCCCCCCTGCAACTCCCTCCTCGCTGTTGCTGTGGCACTAACGCTGTGAAGGCCAAGGGTCCTCTTCACTGTAGGAGAACATTTCATTGTTCCCCGCTAGAGACCTTGACAAACAGTGCATCTGTGAACTTGCTTGTGTGTGTCCTAACATACTCAAGGACTGGATTTCCCATGTTGTGGGGAGTGTGTGTGTGTGTGTGTGTGCGTGCGCGCACATGTATGTATGCATATACATGTGTTATCAGGGACAGTGCACCTAGAAGAAGAAGCTGTGTTGTGTCCCACCTCCATGGAGGGTGGGGGGCATTTCCCAATGTACTCCTGCCGAGTCCCACTCCAGGGACAGACTGCTATTCTCTGAGTGTCCCTCTCGCTTCACAGCTTCACCGATGCTCAGCACCTGCATTTTAACCAATCATCCACATTTTAGCCAATTTGGTGGGTGCTGTTCACCTTATATTCATCGTTACTTCCGTGATTGAGCTTGACACTTTCCTGATTCATTTTTCTTTCATGTATGTGTGTACAAACATGTGCATGCATGTTTGCATGGGCAGATGTGTGTGAACGACCATAAATGTGGAAGATGGAGGTTCGTGTCTGGAATCATCTTCAATCGCTCTCCTACCTTATCCATTGAACGGCATCTCTCAGTCAAGCCGAGAGCTCACTGACATGGCTAATCTCATTAGAGCCAGCTTACTCTGGGGACCCTCTCTCTGTTTCAGCCTCCGGGGGCTGGAATTAGTGATGGATCACTACACCCACCTGGCATCTCTGTGGTTTCTGGAGATCAAAATTCTGGGCCTCACACTTGCCTGGCAAACACTTAACCACTGAGCTGTTTCCCATCTTCCACTTCTTGCCATTTGGCAGTGAGACGACTGTACAAAAGCCTGGTTTCCCACTGGCTGTCCCTCTTTTATAATATATAATATGAGACTCTTTCCTGAAAGCTGGACACGGTCCCTTCTTGCCTGCAATGTTAGGAATATCTTCTCCCATGCAGCAGCTGCTTTCTCACCCCTGACACATCCTCTCGTGAGCAGGTACCAGTTCACACATCCTCAAGCACTGTCATCTTTTCTGTTGCCATTTTTTGTTTTTTTGGTTTTTATTTTGAGACAGGGTTTCTCTATGTAGCCCTGGCTGTCCTGGAACTCACTTTGTAGAGCAGGCTGACCTCAAACTCAGACATCCACCTGCCTTTGCCTCCCGAGTGCTGGGGTTAAAGGCGTATGCCACCACACCCCTGTTATGTGCTGTCTTCTAAAGATCTCTTAATGGTCTTCAAGTTGACCTCTCCAGCCCATCTGGAATGATTCGTGTATGATGCAGATATGGTCCCAGAATGCCGGCTCACCCCTCTCCCTGCTCAGCATCCCTCACAAATCAAGCACTTCCTCTCCTCAAGGGGCTCTACTTCTCCATCCCCCAGGCCAACACTCAGAGTTCTAATAGTGACAGCTTTGCAACAATTGTCCTCTACAGAGCGGCCTCCCCTCTGACTTTCCAAGAATGTCTTCTCTACTCTTGGCCCTCTGCACGTCCACAAAACACTTGAGAGTCAAGCACCCGAAAGGCCTTTCTTCTTTTCCGCTTTTGATGGCTGTTTTTACTTGAGTGTTCAGAAGCACTCAGCACTATGTGAGGGGCTGGAGAGATGTCTCAGGGTTTAAGAGCATTTGCTGCTCTTTTGGAGGACCACAGTTTGGCTCCCAGCACCAGTGTTAGAGTAGCTCACAACCACCTATAGCCCCAGCTCCAGAAGACCTGACACCTTCTTCTGTCCCTCCTTGGGTACTCAATGGCATGCGCATAGACACAGATACATACACTCACACACATGCACACTGCTACAGAATTTGAGTTCACACTGCCCAGTCTTTAGACTGCTCAAACCCTAGCCTAACCACACCAATTCCTTTGGTTAGTATTGCAGCTTTGACTTCTAATATTTTCACACTTTCATTTCAAACTTCTTTTTCTTTATTTTTCAACATGCATGTGCGTGTGTGTATGTGTGTGTGCACATGCAGGCTCCTGTTGAGCTCAGAAGAGGGTATCTCATCACCTGACTCTGGAGTTATGAGTGTTGTGACAGGCCCGATGTGGGTGCTGGGAATGCAACTTAGGTCATCTGTAAGAGCAAGGACTCTTGACCATGGAGTCATCTCTCCAGCACAATTTTATCAAGTTTGTCATAGCCAGTCTTTGTTGGAGTACATGTTCTATGTGTGTGTACTGTAACTGTCAATGTGTTTGGGATTGGCTTTTTCTATACTTACTCTTTCCATCATTGTGTTCGGGATTGACTTCTACCCTTACTCTTTCCATCAATGTGTTTGGGATTGACTTCTACCCTTACTCTTTCCATCAATGTGTTCGGGATTGACTTTGCTATCCTTATTCTTTCCAGACAAGTAAAGGAGCTTCAAAGTCCTCGTGTGAACTGCTACAGCCCTGGACTAATGCCTAGACTCTCCCCTGGGTATTGCACATTTTTTCCTCTATGCTAAAACACGTGTCGTAACTTCATTCTTATAGCTGGACAGTGTTCCCCTGCGTGTACTCTATGGTGCGTGTACATCACTGTGTGTCCATCCACATTTGGCTCATCATTTCATCTGTTGGGAGACACCTGGGTGGTCTACACCTTTTTTCTGCATGAGTAATTTGCTGTCAACACTGGCAAACAAGAATTCCCCCCCCCTGCATCCCCAGCTCCCACATCCATGGGGTCAGAATATTTCTCCAGAAACACTACACCTATGCTGACCCCACACAGGCTCATGACTGCTTGCATGGAATCTACCTCCTAATATAATGACAGTGAAGGTTAAAGGCTACCTGAAAAAGGGGTGCGTGTGGGGTATATGCAAAGAGCTCACCATGTTATACAAGGAACTTGTGCCGGGTTTATTTTGATTTGGATTGGATTTTTGAGACAGGGTCGCACTGTAGCCTAGACTGGTCTAGAACCCACTGTGTATCCCAGACTACACTCACACCCTTGCAATCCTCCTGTTTCAGCCTCCCGAGTTCTGGAATGACAGGCCTAGGCCACCATGCCCAGCTAGAGCATCCCCAGATTTTCATACCCAAGGGAGCCCCTGAAACCAACCCCCTGCTGCCAGCGTGGGACAACTGTGTACGTTTGCTCTGTTCTCTGACTTTGGGGGTGCCTGCATTTAGTGAAGGCACAGGCTGTGTGGCAGCATCGCATCTAACCCTCCCCCCAGGAACTGCTCCAGCTTTCCAGAGCGGTTCTGCCTTTTTACACCTCCCCCAGCAGCACAGAGTCCAGTTTCTCCACATCCTCGTCCAGGCTTGTGCTCTTCACCCTTGGACCTTGCCATCAGCATGGGGATGAAGTAAAATGAACTGGTTCCCACTGGTGCCCGCGTCTTCCATGTGCTTCTTCCTTGGCCCTGCATCTCTCTTTCTTGAGAAGGTCTCTTGGTCTGTGGATTCTGGCTGTGTTTCCCTTCTCTCTTACTCCCTGCCCCCACTCCTCCCAAGCCTGCTTAGCTCTAGCCCTCCCAGGGCAGCTGAGAGGAAGCTGCTCTTACCAACAGCTTCATGGGACTGGGGCCATGCCCACCTTGGTTAGCTGTCGGCCTTCGGGCTTTCATCCTGCACATGTGGGTACCATTGCTTCCTGGGTTTTCCTCCCTCCTTTTCCCACCCCACTTCCGTCTTGCCCTCAGCATCCTCCGCACTTAGCGTCAGACATATCTGCGGTCACCACTAGGCTGTCACCCCTAAGACATCAAAGATTTTTGCCAATTCTGCATGTCTTGCTCTCCTGAATGTTGCTTCAAGATGCTCAGCACAAAGGAGCAGCTGAGGAAGCAGCAGCCCCAGGGAGCAGATGGAATGACTAGCCCTCCAAGCTCTCAGAGACTCGGGCAGACTCCCTCTAGCTCTCGATGCCGCCATCCTGTGGCCACTCTGTTGAACACACTGGGATCTTCTGTGTCACCAGCTGGGACTGGCATGATGTCCTTAAAGGTGGCCCCCTCGGGTCTGCCTTGCCACTTAGGAGGCCACTCAACTAAGTCCTTCTTGTTTTGTCCCCAAAGAGCCCTTTCCACCCAACACTAAAGCCCTGAGGACACTAGGGCAAGACTCAGAAAATATCATTGTTTCCTCTCAGGGCAGCTCTTACTTGAGCTCCCTGCCCCGGGCCTTAGATGGCTGCAGGGCCAGTGCCCAGATACCAGACAGGGCCGTGATCTGAGTAAGCCTTTCTCTGCAGGTCTCAGCATCCAACTCCCTTCAAAGTAAATACAAGGCCACCCTGCCCTTCACTAGGGCCCTAGACACAGGGCCTACTAGCCAAGTCCAGCAGGCATGAGCCGCAGCATGGCGCTCACAGCACCCCCTCTGCCCACAGCCATGTCTTTTGCCTGTGGAAGGCCCTGGGAGCTGAAGAGCCTGCAAGCCATTTGGTTCTCACTGTGCTGATGGCTTGGCTGCAGAAGAGGCCTCTGCCCTCGGATGCCAGCAACAGCAGTTCCTGTCCCAAGGAGAAGCCTTACTTGCGTTCATTGGCCGTGAGTCTCTCGCCCCATCCCTGGAGGGCAGCTGTGTGAGCACATGAGTCAGTGTGCCAGGATCCAGGGAGGAGGGCTGAGACACAGTCCACTGCCTATCTGGAGGAGAAGGTATGGGGCAGCCCAGCCCACAGACATACTCCACACTCTGTGGCCCCAGGCTCAGTTCCCAGTGACCATGCCCAGAACTCTGAGCCCTCAGCAAGTAAGTCAGGAGTGGCTGCCTGTAGGACTGCTAAAGAGACTTAGGGAGGCAGCCTTGGAGGGGAGGGGCCTCTGGCAATGCACAAACAGAAGCCTAGCATTTGGGGCTCAAAGCCATGCCCCATATTGGGATCATAGACTTCTGGACAAGCCATAGGATTGGCAGCAACTCTGTCCCTGCAGGTCCCTCTCCAGTTTCTCCATCAGCCTACACCATATCTGCAAACCCTGGGACAGGACACCTGCTTGCTAAGGTGGCCACGTCTACACCTGGCAAGGCAGCAGCTGTGCCAAACTCTATGTAACACTTTCTTAGACAGAGTCCTGACCTCCAAGCCTCCCAAGTGATAGCCCAGATATCTTCTGGAAGATAGATGCTTCCCCACACCCAAATCCTCCCTAGACAGATAACAACTTACAGACACAGTGCTAGAACATAGGAGGTGCTTAGGTTGGGGTGCACTGGTTAGGAAGCATGGGGTGGGGAGCACAGGCTGGAATGCGCCAACTGCTGATGCACCCGCTGACGGCTCTAGAACATCAGATAGAGAGCACAGGCTAGGGCACACCATCTGGGGAGCACGAGTGAGACTAGAGCAGCAGGTCCGGAGACTCTAATGGAGGGTGCACAGGTGACATAAGCCAGCGCAGGTCAAATGACATTGCCATGACACGTATGGTGTTGAGCCATCAGAACAGGGGGAGAGGTGTGTTTGAGTGTGGGTTTTGGCTAAACACCCCTGGCCGGGAATCCCAACACTTCAGATCCAAACCTGCTTCACTCCCAACAGGCCATGTACACAATCCACGAGCTACAGTTCGCAAGAGAGTTCAAGACAGCCGTGCGGCATGCCTTTCCCCAGCTGTTCCTGGCCCTTCTGGCGCAAATGCATTATATCCTGGAGCTGGACCAACCCACAGAGCCTGAGCAAGAGCAGAAAGCCCAAGAAGCAGCCATACCAAGTCCTCAGAGGTGAGCCCAAGGCCTCATGGACAGCTAACTGCAGGCCTTACACACACCTATAGGAACCTCCAGGACAAAGTTAGCCTCCTGCCCAGGGAACAAGACACACACACACACACAGTGTGAGGGTTGCTTAGATAGCAGAATCTGATCATTCAGTTCAGAGGTCACATTCTTCGGTAGATCAGAAGTCTAAATTCAGAGGGTCTGCAGCCTTACCCCTATTATTTCCCTAGCTTTGGCTGTTCCCAGGATATGTCTGTAGCTTAAAGCGGCATGACCTTAATCTCTGTTTCCAACATCCCATAATACTGTCCTCTGCCTGTGTCTAAAGGCCCACTTCATATAAGGACACCAACCACTGAGTCTGGGCCACCCTAATAACTGCATCTCGACCTGATGGCATCCGCACGGTTGGTGGGAGGATAGTGGGGAGTAGCTCCAACAAATCTTTCCAAAAGGGACAGTTATAGTCAGGATCCCAAATGCCATTCATGAGCAGGATAGCAACCAGAACAAATGATCCCCAAAACAGGTATGTGCCTACTTTCTTTGTCCCCCTAGGGTATCTGGCTCCACAGACACTTATCAAAAAGGGGTCCCTGAAAACAGCTACCCAGTTATAACACAGGGTACATTTTTTAAGGAGGGATTTTCAAGACACAGTTTCTCGATGTAGTCCTGGCTGTCCTGGAACTCTCTCTCTCTTTAGACCAGGCTGGCCTCGAACTCAGAGATCCAACTGCATCTGCCTCCTGAGTGCTAGGATTAAAGGCATGTGTCATCACCGCCCAGCAGGGGACTTCTTGATCCATGCGCTCCTCGCAATGGGCCTAGGACATAGCCATCCCCCCCCCCACACACACACACACATCATACACACAGGACAGCAGTGGTTCATGGTGGCTCTGACATTCCTCTAGCCAAGAGGCACTGAGCTGGACCACAGATGACCATCCAGCCCTCTCTCATCATAGCCAATGCTGTGGCTACCAAAGTGGGCCATTGCTTGTCTTCAGGTAATGTCATGGATACTAATGTCCCACCCACCAACCCACCTGGCCAGGATGTGAGGGGCATCCCATCCTGCCACAGGAGGGGCCGACTGCCTTGGGCTTCCCTTGCACCTGGTCACATGTCCCCAAATCCAATAAGTGCGTCTTTAGAAGCCACCGGGGCTCACTCTTTTCATTTGTTTGTGTGATGGCGTGCTTCAGCAATTTGTCAGTCTTAACAGCCCTCCCCAAGGCACAGCACAGGGAAAGAAATGTCACTTCTCAGATTGCTTCTGAATTCCAATATGCACAAAATCTCTTTTTTATTCACATCAACCATACAAAATGCATGAATCTTCCCTAATAAGCTAATAAAACATTCTCCTCCCAGAGCTCAGCAAGGTGGGGAAGAATGCAAAGATGACTGCCTCCTCCCTTCTGCTTCTCGGCCCTCCCCACTCTTCCCCAAAGCCTGCCTCCCTCAGGGCTCTACTCGCCTGAGAGTCCCCAGTCAAGGCCTCCATGGCCACACCCATAAACTGCAACCCCTCCCTCAGCCCTACCCAACCCTGGGTCCTCAACATCTAACAACCTCTTTCCTGGTTTGTAGCCTCTGCCCCATGGGTGGAAGGTTCTAGAAAGCAGGTATGTCTGATTCCACACCCAAGGAAGGTCTCACATTCCTGGGCTCATGGGTAGCTTTCCCTGTGGAAGGAAAGCCGAAGATGTATCCCTCCCAACCTCAGCTCTCCTTTCTTTACTGGCTACCCTGTAGCCAGGTCCTAAGCATGGCCCCAGCAGCCAAAGGCCCCAAAACATATCCTGGGTGAAATACGTGAGCTCTCATTGGCCCAGATTCAGTCATCTACCCAACCAATGAAAACGTCCAAGGCTCTGATTGACTAGGTGTGGCTCCTATACCCACCTGGAGCTTGAATAAGACTTGGGTCTCCTTCCCCAGAGGAAAGCAACCAAAGGGGACCATGCATGGGCAGGCCACATACACAGGAGTGGCAGTGGGATATCAGGAAAGTGGCTGGCGCTCTTTAGGCCTCATAGGGTAGGTGGCATCAGTGAGATATATCACAGTCTGGGGCCTTGTGCCAGGTTGGCTGGCACTATGGAGAGAAAAAAGGGTGCTGAAGAGTGGATATAGGAACCCACTGCTCAGTGTTATTGCCTGCTATTGGTCCCCTTAGGGTGGATGGCACAGAATGCTAGGTGGCAGGGCAAGTGAGCCTTGACACTGGAGGTTCCTGTCATCCTGCTCAACGAGGCTGGGCCCCATACCCAGGAGTAGGGCTTTGGGTGGGGTATGCCTTTGGCAGGCAGGGGACATCCCTGAGTCACAAATATGTGTGTCAACCACCCAGGTCACTTCTCAGTTGTGTCCCTTGTCAGCCCTTGGAGGACTTCTCACTTAGTCAAACCACTAGGGGCTGACTGACCCAGTCGTGAGACATGTCATCTCTCTATTCCAACTCCTTCTTCATCCTCACTCTCATCCTGGCCTCAGTGTTGACCTTTGCCCTTCTGAGCCAAGGGACAAAGCCTAGTAATAGGAGAAGAGAAGCAAGAAGAGAACACTAGGCTCAGCACTCAGCACCACACCTGAACCAGGAGGACCCTGAGTTCAAGGCAGGCCTCAGAAAGAGTTTGAGGCCAGCCTGAGCTACATAAGTAAGAACTTATATTTTAAAAAAAATAAAAATAAATGGAGGAGAAAGAGTCTCACATTCATCAGGGTGGGTACAGTCACAAACAGAACAGGAGTGCTTGGTAAAGATGTGGACGGAAAAACACCCAGGCAGTGGGGTGGCACACGCCTTTAGTTTTGGCACTCGGGAAGCAGAGGTAGGGTGATCTCTGAGTTTGAGGCCAGCCTGGTCTACAGAGCAAGCTCCAGGACATCCAGAGCTACACAGATAAACCTTATCTTGAATAAAAACAAACAAACAAAAGTGGGGGGAAGATGTGGGAAAACAAAGAGCCGTGCCCAATTACAGCAAGATGTGAGATGGGGCAGCTCAGAAAGGACGACTATGGCATGAGCTGTCGTGGCATGTACTTAGGGAGCCGAGGCAGAAGGATCACGAGTACCAGGGCCAGCCTGGGATATACAGAGAATGTATCTCCAGAGAAGAAGGGGAGGGGAGTGCCTGGAGAATATCCATGTGGCCCAGCAATCCCACTTCTGCTCTGGGTTTTCTCCTGGAATCAGGCAGAGATACCCAACAGTGCGCATATCAGCTAATGGTCATCTCTCTGAAGCGCCGGCTGTGGCCATGAGGACAAATCAACCATGAAGAATAAGTTGTTACCACGGGCCCAAGGTGCCCCAAGACTAGAAGATTCCAATATGTCTGAACAAAATGCCTCTCACCCCTTCCCCTTCTGAAAGCCGTCATCTCTCTGTGGCTGCGAGCAGTGACTTGGAAGATGTTGCCTCTTTTTATTGCCAGCTTGGTGGGGGGGAGGGGTTGGTGAGAGCTCAGCCATCGGGGCATGGCAATCCCATGCATCAGGCTCGTGCACTCCCGGTAACTAACGGCAAGAACAGCCAGATGGTCAAGGAGCCAGGCCACCCTGAGCTCCATGGGCCTGCATTCCCAGCTTTCTACCTGTGTTCAGTACCACTGAATACACTGGACTGAGGCCCCTCAAAGATACCCCACACTTAGCAAATATCAGGTCATTTTTCATGGACACAGGACAGAGGAGCCTCGGGTATGGAAATAAACCCTCTGAACTTCCACAACGCCACACACCCTAGCTCACCTCCCTCCCAAGTGTTCCTTGCTTGTGTTTCTTTGCCCATACTTATCTGCATCCTTCAAGGACATATCTAGGACCCTTCCCACCCTAGGTCATGGGAGACCCTAGAGCCCAAGACTTCCCAGAGCTCTCTCCAGCCCTGTCTCCTGTGCTCTGCCCCCAAACAGCTGCTGAGCAACTAAGAACTCCGCCTACTGCGAACGCATGATTGTCTCCCGCCCTGGTGGTTTGAATGAGAATGGTTCCCATAGTACTCAGACATTTAAATTGGTCCCCAGTTGGTAGAACTGTTTGGGAAGGATTGGGAGGTGCAACCTTGTTGGAGGAGGTGTGTCATAGGGGGTGGACTTTGAGGTTTCAAAATCCCAAGCCCTTCCCAGTTATTGCGAGCTCTCTCTCTCTCTCTCTCTCTCTCTCTCTCTCTCTCTCTCTCTCTCTCTCTCTCTGCCTCCTGCTTGTGGATCAGATGTAAGTGTTCAGTTACTACTTCAGCAACTGAACTGCCTGCCTGCCTGCCTGCTGCCATGCCCCCGGCCATGATAGCCATGGAATCTATCAACACTGTGGGACCATGAGCCCCCTGATTAAATGGGTTTTTTTTTTTTTTGGTTTGTTTGGGAGGGTTGTTTTGGTTTGGTTTGGGTTTGGTTTTTTCAATACGGGGTTTCTCTGTAGCTTTGGAGCCTGTCCTGGAGTTAGCTCTTGTATACCAGGCTGGCTTCAAACTCACAGTCCACTTGCCTCTGCCTCCTGAGTGCAGGGATTAAAGGCGTACGCCACCACCACCGGGCTTAAGTGCTTTCTTTTATAAGTTACCTTGGTCACGCTGTTTTGTCATGGCAATAGAAAAGTAACTAAGACACTCACCCCAGCAGGGCCTAGTGGTGGGTGTGCACTGCTGTGTCCTTGTGCCCTGCACACTCTGCCTCACTCTGGCCCTTAGCAGCAGACAGGCTCCAGAGCCGAGACAGCCTGGGACCCCATCCCAAGAACAGGAGAAGGCTTGGGTGGCATCTGCCACTCTGGATAGACCCTGCCTTTCTGCTTGGCTGCAGCACATCACTGGAGGCCCTGAAGAGTCTGCTGTCCACCACGGGACACTGGCATGACTTTGCTCACCTGGAACTGCAGAGTGCCTGGGAGCACTTCACGTCCATCAACACCTACCCCCAGGCTGTAGGCCTCCTTGCCAGGTACTAATGGAACAAGGGAGGGGAGGCTGGGCCAATGAAACCACAGTGGCCAGGCCCTGAGCACTGTGCCTCACTTGAGGCCACCCTGGGCAGTCTAGAGGCAGCACTTCTTAGGTCTACATATGCTTACGGTCCCCTGGAGCACAAGAGGCATGGGCTACCCTCCCAGGCACATGAACTCAGAGTGTGCAGGTGCAGAATCCTCCCCAGGCCCACCCTGTCCTGGGACCTCAGGAACAAAGGCTATCTCAAAGGCTATCTGTTCCTCCTCTGCCTTCCCCGTGCATATAGCCCAGGCCTGGCACGTGGGAGAAGAACACACAGAGACACATGCCTGCTCCATCACACTGGGATGTACCTAGATGCCCAACCTGGCCAGCCTGGGAGGTGGTAGCAGGTACACTCAGGGGCAGTGACCACAAAACCAGGCCCCGCCCCCAGGGCCATGGTGCAGAATCACTGCAAACAGATCAAGACAGTTCTCAGCTACTTATTGCCCGGCCTGCAGAGCCAGCAGGAGCGAGAAAGGAAGACAGCCATCCTGGTCCTCATTGAGGTAGGGTGGGGAGGGTGGGATGGGGGGAGCAGTGGGCCCCAGGTAGTCTGTGTCCCACCCTCGGGCCTCCTCAACCCAAGACAAGATGCCCACCTGACTCACCCCGTGGGGACAGCTGCCCATACTGACCCCTTCCAGCTCTGCAGGGGCCTCCTCTCAGGACCTTTAGCCTACAGCCAGGGGGACCTGTCTTTTCACCTTACCTTGCCCACGATGACCCAAGCAGAGTTGAGGATCCCTGGGTATGGACTCGGCAGATCATACTCAAACATGGCCTTGTTCTGCTCATATGTAACTGAGTCCCCACCCACTCCCACCCTAGAACCTTGCACTACATACAGGGTAATGGTTCGACAAGGGCTGGGATGTGGCCACTTCACCACCGTGGGCTCCGGCACAACCAGAGCTTTGAAGGAAGGGTCGCTTCCATAACTGGCATCAGCTACTAGGTCTCTAAGCCAAGAGGGGGCCTTATGTCTCCTCCCAATGCACTGGAAGGATCTGCGAGCTGCCCTTCCTGGGGTCCTGTTTCCCTATGGCCCATGCGCTTCTATGGGTACAAGTTGGCTCCAAGCTCACTAAATAACTTCCCTAGGCCTCAGCTTCATCAGCCATACATAGAAAGGTTTGGCCACTGAAGTTTTAAATACTTGCTAACCCTGATACCCTGGGCATGCTAGTCAACCATCCTCCCCTAAGCCCACAACAAAGACACAGGCTGACCAGGAGAGAATGCCAAGCCTGAACCACTTATTCTCTGGGGCCTCCAGTTCCTCTATAGCCCTGCCCTGTTGGAGGTGATTTCTAAACAGGCTGCGCTGACAGTACTAGCCCAAAGCCTCCAGGACACCAGCCCTGAGATCCGTGTGGCCAGCCTGCAGGGCCTTGGAAACATACTCTTCCACGCGGAGAAGGTGAGGGCCAGAGTGCCGTGTAGCTGCAAGCATCGGGTGGGCAAGATCCAGTGGGCTGGAACCCTGGCTCTGTCACCGGGGACACACTCTAGGAGAGGACACCCATGTTCCCCAGGAACATGGCTCCTCACCCTGAGAAGGGATGGACCCTCCTGCACAACCCAGAGGCCCACTGAAAAACCAGGCAGACAGAACCCTTCACCTGGCAGAGAGAACACCCCTTGAGAATCATGTACCCCTTATCCCCCCAATTCTCCATTTCCAATGAAGTCCGCTATGCCACCACCATCACAAGCCACATCCCACATGGACAGCCTGTGCTGAGGAGGACTGCAATGCTGCCTTTGGGGGCCTGCCCTTCCCTCGTCTCCCCAACCCCAGTTCAGGCCCTAGGGTTCTGGGCATCCTCCTCACTGCAGGGACCATGTAATGAACAACAACTGAGGCCCTGGTAAACCCCTTCCCAGACTCCAGCGAGAAAGTCCATTCAGTCCTCAGCAACCCGCCTGCTCCCAATCAAAAGACATGCTGGTGGTGCCCGTTTCTCCCTTGGCTCCTCTACCAGAACCCCCATCTTACCAGGCTAGACCCAGGGCCCGGCACACTGACTACACCCATGGGTGCTCGCATCTGCCTGGCCAAAAAAACAACTCTGTTAAGGTGAACCTAGTATTTCAAACCAAACAGAACTTAGGAGACAAGGTTTGCAAATAAGAGGAAAGCCACCCTGATAAAAGACCCAAAGGTGGGAATATCCTGTTGACTTCTGACCACTCACTGAGAGTTCAGGACACATAGCCAACAACTGGGGCTGGCAGAACGGGCTGGAACAACAAACAGCAAAAGTGTAAAAATGGCCCACAACGATCCCTTGCAACACAAAAGTTCTGGAGGCCCACCTCAGTAAATGTGACCCGACCAGCCTTTTGTAGTCCAGCTGACCCCGTCTGACCTGAAGGGAGCCAGACACGGGAGTGAAGCCCCTGTGGGGCTCAGAGGAAAGAAAAAGCAGCTCCAGGCCCAGGAGGGATAAGGACCTGGGACTCAAGGGCAAGGCAGCAGCAGGGCTCAGGTCGGATACCCCAAGTGAAGCCAGGTGAAGGGGGCAGACCTGAGCCTGCCCCCCACCGTCCACTGCCTTCCCCATAGGGAACCCTGCTCAGAGGTCAACTGCCAGCTTTCTTCAATGGCTTCTTCCAGAACAGCGAGGCGGTGGTGGTAGGCATCATGGGCACGGTATCGGACGTACTGCACCGCCTGGGCACAGAGGGCGCAGGAGCCCAGAGTCTCTGCATCTCTATCAACACCCGCTACTTCTTTGATGACGTAAGCATAAAGACAGGCGCGGCGCGGCTCGCCCCGCCCCCTGGGCCCTCCCAACAACTCCCTGGCTTCAGGACCCCTTCCCCCCTCCCACTGCACCTGACTCTGAACCCAGGGGAACCAAACCCGTGGGCCAAGCTGTGAGGCCACAGTGCACCAGATCTGGCCAGGTGTCCTCCAGGAAGTTGTTCCACGCCTCCTCAAGGCTGAAGTGCCAAGTCTTACTTGTCCAACCAACCCTTCTGTGTCCTGGCCTACTACAGACCACACGGGCAGATCCCAGTGTCCAAAACTATTACCCCTCCACCCCCCCACCCCGATTAGGAGATGGGGAATAAGTCACCTAGCTGCCTTCATGGTCCTGGTTGTCAGGGTAACAGTGGGCACCAGAGGACAGGGCGATTCTATGGGAAGATGTCCTGAGACCTTGACTGAAAGAAACTCTGACCCTCCTCTGAATCTAAGGGAGCAGTACCGACCTTACCCTGGGTCCCTGAGCCTGACTGAGGAAGTCCAAGGAAGTTGGGGCCCCAAGCTGGGGAGCACTGGCACCTCGCTAAGTCCCTGCCTCGTAGGAGCGGGACAATGTCCGAGCAGCAGCTATGGCACTGTTTGGGGACCTGGTGGCAACGATAGCAGAGAAGGAGCTGAGTGGCCTGCGGCCCCAGGTGTGCCTAAGTATGGTACCTCTGCTTCTACACCTGAAGGACCAATGCCCAGCTGTTGTCACGGTCAGTGCCCACCCGCAAGCCTTTCATCTTGGTCAAAGGACAGGGCAGCCAGATCGGGTTGCCTGAGGGTGGGGTAGAGGGCAGCGGCAGAAGGTCTGGCCATTTGCAGGGCTTTCCCCCATCACTGTCCCCTCCCATGTGTTCCCACACTCACTCTGGCCAGCCAGGCCTATGGGTCTACCGGCTAGAGCAGAGCATGATGGGACACAGGCACACAGTGCACCTGCTGACACACAGACAGAGCCCTCTTCATTGTGCCCCGCTCCCTGGACTCCCGATCATCAGAAGAGGAGACAATAGCAGCCAGCTCCCCCAACAAGCTCAGACAGAGCTGAGTACCTACCTCAGGGCACCATGACCCTAGGGTAGGAGCAGCTTCCCAGACATCAGCACAGTGGGCTGCTGAGGTGCCCCCGTTCATTGCAGCTGTGTTCTCAGGGAATGGGAAGCCCAGGCTCAGCCACACACGGGCAGTGGGTGACCCCTCCCATGGCTGTCTCCACAGCAGGCCAAGTTCGCTTTCTACCGCTGTGCCGTACTGCTCCGCTGGCAGCCACGGCACACCCTGTTCTGCACACTGGCCTGGGAGAACGGCCTCAGCGCCCGCCACTTCCTCTGGACCTGTCTGGTGAGGGGCGAGGGTGCAGGGTCAGTAGTGGGGACCTGAGGTAGCTGCACACCTACGGACTCTCCTTCCCAGGGAGGTGAGGCTGGCGGGGGCAGAGGTCAACAGTCCCTGAGGCGCTGGCAGTGACAGGTGGGCTCTCCTCTGATCAGATGACACACAGCCAGGAGGAGTTTAGCATCCACTTGTCGCAGGCCATCAACTATCTGCACAGCCCTCACCGCCACATCAAGACCTGGGCAGCTCTGTTTATAGGTGGGCAGCATGGACCAGGCTCACTCACCCTGCCCATCCATCACCACAGCAGAGGAAGGGGTGGGGTTAGGGAGTTGGGGGCTTCTGGAAGCTCCTTGGGGCTGGGCCAGAACAGCCTACATCCAGCAGTCGTGGCTCTCCGTCTTGCACAGGGTACACCACCTGCTACCAACCCCAGGCCGTGTCACAGATGGTCAGCGACATGGACACCAGGCAGCTATTCTCCAGTGAGCAGCCCACACCCTGGGCCTGTCTCCACACCTCCCAGCTTTCTGAAGCATCCCTATCTCAGATGGTGAAAAAGAGAAGGACCCAGGCCTCCTGAGCAGACCCCCACCCCACCAGGGCACTCCATGCTGGCCAATGGACGGAAAGAACCCTCTTATCCTCCTACCCAGACGGGACTGACCTTGTAAGGGTGGGAGGTTGCTCCCAGGCCAGAATCCCTTTTGACTTGTCCTTTTTCTCTTGAAGCTTTTAAAGATCTCAAAAAAGACCCGGAACCTGGCATCCGGGAATTTGCCACCAGACAGCTCGCGTTCCTTCGGGAGGTGTCAGCGGAATCCAAGAAGTGACTTTGAGCCATCCTCCCCCAGCATCTCACCCGGAACAGCCCTGCCCCAACCCTGTCCATAGAGCTTGGTTGTGTAACATTTTTCCATTTAAAAGAAAAAAATCTAGATTCAACAACAACAAAAAAGCGTAGTAGCTGCTGGCTTCCTGCCTGCTACAAGGACCCTCTGCCGTGGCCAAGCCAAGTCCTTAAAAGATACTAGCAAGATTCAGAGGCACAGACGGGACAGAAAAGCAGGGGCGGAACAGATCAACTTGAAGGTCTGTGATATTCTGCTAATGACTGCTCAGGGGTGGAATCAACTCCACGTGACCAGGGCCGAGGCCATAGTGCCCACAGCTGAGCATGGTCATTCTCTGGGAGTGGGGCCTGAGAGGACAGTCTCCAGTGTCCCCAGATGGGAGCTATGCAGGGCACGTGGAGCAGGTGGAAGGGAAGGGCACCCCAGCAGGCTTCCCTATTACAAGGCAGCATCTTCCTCCAACAGGGCCAGTCAGCCCCAGCTGTAGGCCCCCCAAGTTTGCAACAGTCTAAAAGAGGTTGCCTGACTCCCTGAGAGTACCCCTGAATCCCTTCTCAGGCAGAGCTTAGGAGACTTACCACAGCATGTCATTCTCAGGACCCATCAGATCAGCCAGCTACAGCAAGGGACCCTCTAGCTAGCCCTCCAAGCTCGGGCTCTGTGCCCACCACCCAAAAGCCTCCACGCTCCACGCTCCATCCCCCAGGTCTTATGGAACCTTTCAAGTAGACCCTGCACACACAACCTCACCTGAGGGGATCCCCATGGCCCCTATCTCCCAGCTCCTGGACTATGTCCCCCCTGGGGCAGGGACATCGTGTGGAAAACTTGGATGGCAGACTGAAAAAAGAAACAGTGACTTTGCGCAAACATGCCACAGGTGTCGTGAGTTTCTAGCACACACAAGGTCACCACTACTGAGTTTGGGAAAGGAACACCCCCAAATGGCTGCACCTCGCCACAAGGCCTGCCTGACTGAGACAGGCGGAAAGAGTGATTGCTGGGGCTCTAAGCAGGCCCCTGAGGTTTCTGGGACCTAATCCAGGGCTAGGTAGAGCGGGAGGCCACGTGCAGGCATGAGGAGCTTGAAGAGGGAAGGGTTCAAGGCAGGTGACCAGTGCAGGTGAGAGGGGTCCTGGGACTGTTATAGGCACAGAAAGGACAGGTTTGTAAAGGCCTGAGGATTATGTCCGTAAGTGGTGTCAATGCCAAAGGACAGAGAGCACGTCCACAGTGACATGTGTAGCCAGCCCTGTCCCTCATCGTCCCCTTTCCTCAGCTAAGAGCCAGATCACTGCTCAGAACTTGAGAGCAGAAAGATCAGGCCCTCCACAGGCACCCAGCCTCCCCACACTCTCAGAGCTAACGTACTCCACACCACTCTGCTGCCCTGCCCTCCTCCTCCTCTGAGCAGTGGAAGTCATTTCCCAGGCAGGTGGTCACTGTGGTCAAATTTCACAGGTTGCACGGGGCAGGGGAGTGGAGGCCACTGAAAGTTCCAAGTGAACCCTAACTCTGTCCTACAGAGGTGACCCAGCCTCACCTTCTAATGTTCCAACCCCCAAACTGTCACCAATCAGAGCTGGGGATCCAGGCTGAAATGTCAAGAACTTGTCGAGACAAGGCAGACTGCAGAGAGCCACATGGCCACCAGAGGGTGCTAGGGAGGCACACAGCAGCAATTCTACACAGGACCACAGAGTAGGGGACACGGCCTCCCAAGATTCAGACCCCATTCCCCGGCTCTGCACCACGCCTCACACACATCCACAGCTCCTGATTTATTGCCTTGAGAGTCCAGAGCACCTGAAGGCCCAGGATCTGGTAACAAAAGGTGCTGAAAACAGGTTAGGGTGAGGGCAGCGCCGCTGAAGCCCTGGGCCCAGTGGTTAAAAACACCCACCTGTGGTCCACAGGCCAGGGAAAGGCCTGGGCAGGGGGTGGAGGGGCTGGACGGAACTGGCAGGAGGTCCAGGGACAGCCGTGGGCACAGACAGGGACAGAGCAGAAACACACACGGCCACTGGGCTCCTTAGACACAGACACACTGAGGCACGGGAGTAACGGGTAGACAGGGCCAGGGCCTGAGCTACATGACACAGCATCTAGTCTTGTGCGTGTGTGGGTCTTTGAACCGCAGTCTCTGCTTAGGCCGGTACTTCTCCAGGTAGGTGAGCTGCTTGCTGTTGATGGCCCCACGGCGCTTCCTGCAGACAGGGACGAAGGATCAGTAAGCCTGGCTTGGACACCTTGCTTTCCCTCAGGAAACTTCAGACCCTGTGGGACTCTAGGGGAACTGGAGTGGATAGACCCACAGGAAGCAGGCTAAGCTGGGGCTCTGGGGAGAGGCTGGGGGCGCTGGACTTAGTAAAGGCTGGGGGCGCATCTCACCCTAGCTAGCTGGCACCCCCGCAGGGCTGTACCAAGGTACAGAGAGCTGTGTGCCTGTGATAAGCATAGCTCTGTAGGTTGCATACCCATCTGTATAGTTCAGGCTCCCCTAAGGATGCCTGCAGGCTAGGAGGCCCATACTGCTACAGTCTTACAGGGCCTGCCCAGGGAGAAGAGATGTGTACCTATTTCAGGTAGTACAAAGGCGTCCACATACCCACGGTGGATATCACACACACACACACACACACACACACACACGTGCACACATGTACACACACGCCACAGGCTAGGACTGCAGCATCAACTGTTCAGTCCTTGCCTGGAAGATGGGAAAGATGGGGTCCTCCAGGAAGGCTACCACACCACAAGGAGGTACTGGCTTGGGAACAGACAGGAAGGGCAGAAGGGAAGGACCTAGCTACAGAAGTAAGGTGAGGGGCAAGGAGAGGCCAACAGCCGAAGCCCCGCCCAGCTGCCGAGATCCACGGTAGAGCCCTACGTGCCATCCCCACCCAATGGCCACTCACTGTCGGATGAACTGGATGGCATCCTCATACTTCATCCCGCTCTCGATAAGGGCAAGAGCCACGAGCACTGGAGCCCTGCGGGAAGAAACAGAGCTGAGGTTATCTGAGACCCCAGACCCCATCTCGCCCCTGCCTCGGGCCACCTGACAAAGGTGGGCACATGAGACCCAAGTCCCTCCGCTTGCCCATGGAGGATACAGACTCCAGACAGCTCAACTAGCTGCTCTAGTCTGGTTCCCCTTGCCCCTCCTGTGCAACCTGGGGCGATGTAGACAACCTCTCTGTGCCTAAACTAGAAAAAGAACTACGAGCATACTGGCCATTGAGCCTGCCCTCCAGTCCTCCCGCAGTAGGGGCATCGGGGATGCTCCCTCGCCTGGCTCATTTCCAGCTAGTGTGGGCAGCTGTTCCCCCTCAAACAGGGGTCAGGCCTGGGTGACCAGTATGTCTCTACGGCAGCTCTTTTCCTGCATGAGGCGCAGTGACTGGATCCTAGCGGGAAGCCCTCCCTGCCAGCCTGGGAAAAGACTTGCCTGGGAACCCGGGGCCTTCAAAAGGTCAAGTGGATGTGGCCCACATCCAAACTCACAAAACAATGAAGTCAGACCACAGAAGCACAAGTTGAGCTCCCAGCAGCAACGGGGCCAGGAGCGCCACCCACCACTCACCTTCCCAGACCCGCCACACAGTGCACAGCCACGCAGCTGCCCGGGTCATTGTAGAACTTGGCCTTCAGTAGGCTCAGCCAGTCCTCCACCACCTTGCCAGGAGGGGGCGCCCCGTCATCAAAGGGCCAATCCTATGAGGGAAGATGTTTAAGGACTTGCCCTATGGATGTTAGCTTTCCTTCCCCGGTCCCTCAGGATTCTAGGAGGGAGGGGGAGGCTGGCCCACATGGAGAAGGCTCCAGCCCAGGGTATGCTGGGACATAGTGTGGAGAAGACAGAGGTGAGACCCATCACCTATCTGTCAGACTTGGACCCATTGGTTCCAGGGAGAACCAGCATAGTTCTGCAGAAACTAGTTGATGGAGGGTAGCTCTTGAGGTCTCTCGACCTCTCAGCAGCTCCTGGAGGTCACCAGCTTACGTGGCTGTTCTAAGTCTAACCCAAGTCTCTCCTGAGGAAAGGAGATGGGCTGGGGAACTTGGTACGGAGATGCTGACAGGCCTTTGTCTCACACTTCCCTAAACACCCACACTATGGGAGGCCCCTGAGGGTCAAAACAGCCTGTAGGATCTCACAGCAGGAAAGGGTCCATGGGAGGAGTCCTGCCAGGCCTAGGCGACCCCAACCTCCTCCCTCCTGTACAAACTGCCATGCAGTGGATGTAAGACCCCGTCAACACATGGTCCTCACAGAGTAGCCCAGGGTCACTCTGGTGTTGAGGACAGGACACCAGGGCCTCAGCACGGTCAGACAGGGTCTGGTGCGTGAGGCCTGACTCATCCAGGCTCCACACTGGGAAGAGAGGCCTTGTGCCCAGGAATTGGCTCTGCTCTGACCCTCTAAGCACCAGTTCTACAAGGCTGCCCCTCCGCCACTCAGCCCCCAGGGTCAGGACACCAAGGAAACAGCAGCTAGGATCCCTACCCATGGCCTCTGCACAGGGTCTCCTGGGACTCACTGCTGCCAGGAGACAGGCTCCCACACGGCAGGCAACGAGAGGCTGAACAGAGGGCCCTGGAAGCCGCAGGGGGAAGCCAGGCAGGCACCTGCTGAGCCATACCTCATATGAAATGGGGTCTCCATCTTCACCAGCCAGAGCCAGCGGGGCTCAACCCCAACCCATAGTGCAGGTGGAGAGGCAGCACCATAGGGAAAGGCCACTCCTCATGTGCGCCCTCCTACTTCAGCTGTGGTCTCAGAGAATATCTGACTCCAAGCCTCAATTGTTCCATAAAGGAACCACACAGAGGCTACAGGCTGCCAATGGACTCGGAGCACCTAACAGGACCCACAGGCTCCAACACAGACAAGCCAGGTGTTTAGAAACTACAGTCAAGAGCACTGAGCATGTGCAACCTGACCTTGGGGGGCTAGTCTGGGAAGGTGGGTGCCGTGGAGACGACTCAATCAGAGTCATCTGCCCCAAACACCAGACCAGGCACAGAGAGCCCAGCATGTATCAGGTGGCAGCAGAGGACCCAGCCTCACAGTGAAGAGCCCCAAATCTACTGTCCAGACAGTCACAGTGCCCAGAGCTACATGTCCCTCACCACAACGGTGATGCCGTCCTTCTCCAGAGGGGTCTTATCGTAGGTCACTTCACACACACGCACCACGGTGGTAGCCCCATACTTCTTCAGGTCCTGGGGTAGGAAGAGGGAAAGACCTGGTGGTTCAGAGTTCAGCCTAGAGCTCTGCCCATGCTGAGTCCCCAAAGGTCTGCCTGCCCCCTCTGCAGCCCCGAAACAGAGAGGTGTCCCCTCTGACTGCCTCCTCTGAGACAAGCAGACTTCATAAACCAGCAGGTACGCCTGAAGGCTTAGTGACTGGCAGAGTAACCTTCGCTGGTGCTTCCGGGTCACTGTCTGACCTGGAGACGCTAAGGAGCCCGCCTGTGTTCACTAACATGTTCAACCACCATGATTTCAGCCCCATCTTGTCCCCCACGCCACTGCAGCGTCCAGGACAAAAGGTCTCAGCAGCAAGGCCTCGCTCTCCAATAAAGTCACCCAGTCCTTGGAAGGGTAGCCCAGGCCTCAGGGAGCCCCTTGCATCTGCACGGCCCACTCTTCCTGGGCTGCAGGAGTGTGTTCCGCAAAGGCCCTTTGGAGTCTCCAGCAAGCAAACCTCAGGGGCTGGAGACTCGAGTCAGCAGGGTGGCACCACACACCACTGGGGAAGCCCCATCCCTTCAGAGGAAAGTTCACGCAGCTCACAGCCAACATGGGGTATTTATACCCAGAGCCACAAGCAGGGCCAGCCCCCACCTACCTGCTCCCAGTGGGTATTTTGGGAATGGTGAGGTATGACTGGGTCTTGCTGGCCATGAGATGGGAACACCAGACACAGCAAGGCCAGGACCCAACTATTCTGAGAGTGCAAGGAAAACGGGGGAGCGTCGACCTCAGAGACCATGGAGACGTTGCAGAGTCCATGAAGGAGAAAGCTACCACCCAACTCAGGACTCGGTCCCAACCCTACTCACACCCTGAACCCTCATCACGCTTACACTCTGACCCCTGGCCTTAGTATACTGAGCCTCAATTCTACTCACTTGCTGGTCTCATCTTGGTCACATGCTGAGCCCCCATCCTGGTCACTCAGTACTTTTTCCTAGTCTCTCCTTGGGTCCTGCTATTAACTCAGCTATCAACTCGACACCTCATCCACAAGAGGGGTAGGCTCTGAAAGTAGAACCTCATCCTGGTCACACGCTGAGTCCTCATCCTGCTTCCAGTCTGACACTGAGTCTTGATTCTGGTCAGGAAGCCCTCATGCTGGTCACAAACTGAGCTCTCATCCTGGTCACACACTTAGCGCTGATCCTCCTCACACCCTTCATTCTGGTCACTAAACCTTCATCCTCATCACACACAGAACTTCATCCTGGTCACACACTGTGCCCTTGGTCCTGGTCACTCATGGTACTTTTCCCCCCCTCTGCTGTTATCTCAAGGTTCTCAACGGTAAGAGGGGCCATCTTCCCTGGTGGAGCACCAAGCTAGGTGTCCAGGGCCCAGGTTCCCTGACATAGGGTGCCCATTGCCTTCCTCTATGCATTCTTTTCTGTTTTGATGCCCACGAGCCCACAGGGCTTAGCCCATGCCACAGAGGAGGACTAAGAACCTAGAACTACAAAAGTCTATTCCACGAACTACCTAGCACTCGGCGTCAGACTCTCTGCAAGCAATTCCAGGTCTGCAGCAGGAGCCCTGCACAGGGCCCCAGTGAGGCCATGCTGACAGGCTCCAGCTCTACCCCACACAGACTCTGAAAAATACTGGAGGTGGAGTGAGGGTGGCTACAGACATGGGTAGACTCTCCACACGTCACCTCCCAGCTGCAGAGGTCACTTTCCTTTCCCCAAGAATCCCTGGAGCCTGAGCTTATGGGCTGGACTACCCATGAGGTAGCCCTTCCAGCCCATCTTCCATCTGCCTGTCTCCAGGGCATTTCCCCCATCAGCCCTCATCCCATCAACCTCTTTCTTGCTCAGTTTCTAAAGAGGCCAAGGTCACCCAGGGTCCGGATGACCACAGCCCAGCCAATGCCCCATGCCCACAAGCCTGAATGCAGCCAGACCTCCAGGAAGCCCATCTGATCACCAGCACCCATCACCCCTCGAGCCACCCAGGACACCCACCCAGCCCCGACAGCCCACTCACCTCGATGAAAGTGCTGAGGGTGGCATTGCTGGGGTTGTGTGTGATGAGGAAGCGCATGTTTCGGTAGCTCACCTCCACAGGCGCGGGCCGGTTCATGCGAGCCATGCCTCCTCCGGGAACCCAGAGAGGACCAGCCAGCAAGGGCTGCACGGGGGGTCCCCCAACCCCCCACACCAAGTCCAGTGAGACCCCCGTGCTTGTCCAAAAAAAAAAAAAAAGAAAAGAAAAGACCTTCTTAAAACCTCGTCCCGACACCCCGCACAAATATTGTGCAAATACTTGGGAGGAGGAGAGGAAAGCTGCCTGGTGGTTGATAATTCCAAAACAAAACCCGACTCTTAAAAAGAAAAGGAAAAGAAAGAAAACCCCCTCCCCCGGTAAGATGGGCAGCTCCAAAGTCCTGTCTCTCAGAGTGGAGTAGTTACAAAGAGGCAAAAATAACAACAACCAAAAAAACTGAGCAAAGAGAACTTCAAGTTGGTGACCCTGGGCGCAGAACACTGTCCTCTATGGAGCCGTCGCCGGGGACACCCTCTCTGCATGTGTGGGTAGAGGAGAGTCCCCTTTGGTCTGGACCCAGCACTCAGGACAAAACAGAAAATGAACTTGAACTCAACCAACTCTGGCGGCCCTGGGCCGTGGTGGGCAGGCAGCCTGTGATCCGGGGCGTCTGTCACGTTACCCCATCAGGGAACGGCAAGTCCTGGAGAGGGGCAGCGGGCTCAGGCAGCAGTGCTGGCCTCTGGCCTGGCAGCAGAGGCCATTGGGAGGCAAGGGCAATGGTGAGGGCCAGAGAGGCACGGGCCTCCTCAGCAGCAGCACCCACGATGTTGGGAACGGCAGTAGTTAGAGCTGCTTTCCTGGAGTTCCTCCATCAATCACACACTGGTCTTCGGAAGGCACAGTCTATGGGAGGGGAGAAAGAAATGGGAGGTTCCTGTTGGGCCTCAGATTCTCCATATGAAAACACAGAACAGACAGCTCCGGCCAGGGCTGCCTAGGCCCCTGGGGTGAGAGAAGAACCACACACAGACACCGAGACAGGGTGAAGAGGGTATCAGGGCTCACCCCAGGAGCAATGGGAACCCCACAAGCGTACACCCACAGCAACAGAAACCAGTCCACCAAGCCTGGTCCCCCACCTCACAGCCCATGAGGACAGGGCCCTTCTCTTGGGACTGCTAGCCACAGAACAATGTACAAGTTCAGATCGTTCTGCAAGGGTAGGTCTTGGGGACAATGGGTACTGCCAGAGGAACAGGGGAATGAGTGGCCTCAATTGTTGCCCCTCAGGCTTTCTGTAATCTCCACCCACAGCCACCCCTTTCTGGGACTTGCCAGGCGTTAGAGGTAAACAAGATATTCTGCCACGCAAGATACCACAGTCCAAAAGGCCAGCTGCCAGGCTCATGCCAAGGAAAGGACAGAATAGGTAGCCAGGAAGGGGGTCACACTGTGGCAGGGACCGGGGGAAGGACACTACTGGAGGGCATCAGCCCTTCCACCCCATCCTTCCCATCTCCAAATGTACTAGCTACAAGGGCCCAAAAGAGCAGCTAGCCCCCTGTCACTCTCTGGAGGGCCTGGGACACCCTGGGCACATCACAGGCCTCTCCAGACCTAGTTCCCACCTACACAGTGAGGGGTTGAACAAGATGGCACCACAATCCCTTGGGCTATGACCCAGTGCAGAGCCTGAGCCCCTGGGCCCAGCCCACACCCCACCCATCATTCTTCTGCCCAAATGAAGGCCCCTCCAGGACCCCCATCTGGAAGAATCCAGCCCATATCTCTTCCCTCTGTCCCGGCACCCACTTCTCCAACTGCCCACCAGGCAAACCAGGCCCTGAGATGCTCAGCCTGGCTGCAGGAAGGGCCTAGCCGAGGACCCTGGACTCTTGCCTCAAGCCGTGAGCACAGGCCCCACCGTCCAAGGCTCGCTGTGCCAGGCAGCACAGGCTCCTCACTCACCACCTTCTATATCTGGTAACACTCAGCACTCCAGGCCAGGTCAGCGCCTCAGCTCGCAGCTCATCCTTGCCATAATTTTGGCAGCACGCATTGTGGGGGCCCCTTGTGGGGGCACCTTGTGGGGCCTGCTTTGGCCAGCCCTAGGCATGCAGAGCCACTACTAGCCCGAGTATAAGCAAGGAGAGTTGCATGCTATGACACAAACACCTGGGCCTCCTGGGAGGGGCATCCCATGTGTGCACACTGCAATGCCCTCGTGTGCACAGAAGAAAAGAGAAGGCCCCCAGGAAGCCAGAGAACACTGGCAGGCTCTTGTAGGGCTGACTGCACCTATCCGCTGCAGTAGAGCAGAAGGGCTGTGAAGCCCTAAGAGCAACAGTCATGGTCTACTTCCGCTACCCTTGGTTACAGGCTGGTCTTCTGGGCCACGAAAGCCTGAACCACCTACAGTGCTCACCCTAGGCCTGAGGGGATGGAGGTCAGGGTTTCAGGTGGAGGTGTCTCCAGGCTGGACTGCATCTTAAAATTTGCTGTACAGTCCACTGCAATCTGGGCCACACCCCCAAGGGAGGGCAAAGGAACATGCCCACAGCGTGCTCAACCACATGGTGGCTGCCTCCCCCCCAAAAGGAGCCCTTCCCTTGACATATCACTTCATGGGACTGAGAGGTCCAGAGAACAAGGAGGGGGCGCCTCCAGAACTCTACCCAAGGCTCATAGGCCCCCCAGCCACCTACATCCCCTAGCCCAGCAGCTCTGGGTAACAGCAGATGGCAGAGCTCACCTTGCCTCACCATCGTGGGTCCAGGCACTCAGTCAAGCCACCACATCCTCATGCTTATGGACCCGACTAAGGTCTGGACGTTTCTCTGACCGGCCCTTCTCTATCCCAGCCTCCTCTAGCAGTATTCTAAGCATTCTGCTGCTCGCAGAACTGGCCTGTTTTTCAAGACCCATTTTTGTCCCTGTTTGCCAGACGAGGACATGGGCCAGAAGGGCGTGGAAGGACTTCTCTGGACCCTGGCCAGCACTCACCCTCCAGCAACACAGGTTTTCTCAACTAATAACCGGGAACACTTGAACCCCAGGGGGGAAAAAAAGAAGGCACAGAGAGGTTCACAGAGGCTCCACCCTCGAGTGATGGAGGGGGAGTGCATCTGGCTTCAAAAAGGACCTAAATGGGACCCTGTGTGACACTAGGAGTCAGGGGTCGCAGTTCAGGGCTTTGCGCTGTCACAACAGGTAAAGGTTGCTCGTGGACGGGCTGGGGACCCCAAGAACCCGTGGTAGGGTGTGGTGAGGGCGCACAGCTCCCGGACCTCAGCGGGGCTTCCCACCCAGCCCGCCAGGGAGCCGCCATCCCATATAGGGCCCATCCCAGTAAGGGGTAGTAGGGTCCTGAAGTGTCCTCGAGGCCGGGTCCCCGCCGCCCGCAGCCCGGCTCACCCGCGCCCACAGGAGTGCGGTCGCCTCCATGCGCCGGCCGGCCGGGCCGGGACCCGCGCGCGCCCTCCGCAGCGGCGCCGGCTCCGGGCGGATGCTGGGCGCCCGCGGCCCAGCTATTTATAGCGCCCGGCGTCACGTGGGGGGCGGTGACCGGCGGGCGACCCGACTTGCAGCGGCTCCCGCACCTGCTGCCTAAAGATAGCGCGCCGGCCGGGCAAACAAAGGCGCGGCCAGCAGAGGAAGAGGAAGGAGGAAGGGTAGGACCACCGCGGATCCGCCTGCCTTCCCCTCTCTGCATCCTGCTAGGCAGATGCAGAAGGGCCACTGGCCTGGAGGACCCCTCCCAGCTCTCCTGCCTCGCTTGTATTTACTGAGCAGCTACTGTGTGCCGGGCATCAGTACTCACTTCACCTTTGGAGCCTCTTCCCCCACCCCACCCCTCTAGCCTACAGTTGAAGAAACTGAGGCACTGAACCTAGGCACACTCCAGAGTCACACAGCAGACAGGAGCAGACTCTACACTGGTTCATCTTCAAGGCAACTGCAGCCTTCCAGGGCGCTCCCCAGGCTCCTAGGCTCCACTGCCGCCACCGACAGGACAGAGTCCTGGTTTTGTCCTGGGGCATCCCAGGCAGGAACCCTGTACTCTCCAGCACATGAATGGAGACAGATGTCAGTCCACACCTGCCCCCAGCGGCTGCATCGCCCTGGAAGCTTTCTGGAGCAGAATTTGTTGAACTCCTGTTCTCAGAATCCCTAGAGGCCTTGCCTTGCTGGGAACCCAGCTCCAAGCCTGGCTCCCAGACAGAGGCCTGGCCCTTCAATCAGTAGTTGGTGCTAGGGAGAGGAATGGGCCCTGGAAGCCTGGGCCTGGGCCAAGAGAGGCATGCCCCACCCCATACTACCAAAGAGCAGTCACATTAGCCAGCCTGGCCCAGCTAAATCTGCCATCCCCCTCGCTCTTGACTGACCCAGGTAAATAGGGCTGATCGTGTCCAGGTTGAAAGGTCCTCATTCAGCTGGCTCCAGAAAGCCAGGCAGCCATATGAGATCCCCTGAAAATATCATGCTAAGAGACCCAGTACACGAACAATATCATGATCTCAGCTGTCCCACCAGCTCCCAGCCTCACCACAAATCCTGCACCCACCACAAGGCACCAGCATCCAGTAGAGGAATTGAGTAAACCATCCAAGTCACCCAGCCAGGAAGCTGGACCACGCCTGGGGAATTGCCTACCCACAGAGATCCTGCTGGTCCCCAGCCCAGGTGGCTGGGAGAAAGATGGCACAGATAAGTCACCTCTGGTGGCTCATCGGTTTCCATGTCTGGAAAAGGGTTTGTCAGTGGCAGGCCCAACAAATTCTGAGATTCTGTACCAGCCAGGGCTGCGAACAGGGCCTCAAGTGCTCCCCCCCAACCCCCGCAGCTGGGGCCTCTAGCTAGGCCTGGGGGCACCTGCTACAGCTGGCAGGGCCCCAAGCCTTTCGGAGAAGTCTATATATACCACAGCCAGAGCCTTCTTGGAGTCCTACCAGAATGCCCATCTCAGGGGCCAAGAGGAGAGACCCTAGCAGGCTCCACCCACACCAGTCCCTAGGAAGCCACCCAAAGCTCTTGCATCCCTGTGGCCCACAGCTCTAAGGGTGGAACCCCTCACAAAACATTCGCCCTAACCCCATGCCACCCCCACCCCCCTTGGCCATGTGCCCAGCCCCGGGGAAGGCATCTCTAATGAGAGGAGGGACCTAGCACTCAACCCCACCCCCACCCCACCTCCCACCCAGCCCTGGCACCAAGAAGCTCCCATTTGTTTATGGAAGGAACAAATGACCCAGCGTTCTAGGCAGAGGTCCAGATGGGGGAACCGTCCAGAACCTATCACGAGACCTCAGCCCTCGAGGTCTGGGGGAACCTTAGAGGAGAGGATATCTATGCCACCTAATGGCAGCTGCATGCCTTCCCAGAGGAAACCACCATGACAGCTGCCCCTTTACCACCTGCCTTTGAGGCAGGGCTTCCCCAACTTAGTCCCTCAAGAGCTACTTGAAACCATGCACAGGATGGGGGGCATGGGAGAGCCTCAAGTGGCAGGTGATCTGTAGGGCAAGGTGGACAGGGAAGGGTCCACAGAGCAGCTGACCCAAGGAGATGACACTCCTGGTGCCTCCACTGATCATCTACCCTGATGTCCTGCGCCGCCTGAGGCCAGTGCTAGCCCCTCTGAGCCTAAGGCTAACTCTATAAATGGACGCACTGCCATAGAGGGAAGCCACCTTCTAAGGTGGTGCCAGCACCCTGCATGTCATGGAGCCCTTGGGCTGTGACCTGGAAACAGCTGTGAGGAAACAGGCCTGGGTTTCCAGTGGGCGGGCACCTGCTGTCCCCACCAAGGCTCAGACTGAACAGTGCCCTGTAGGGCATGGTGGCGATCCGCTGACCCAGGCTCCCACTCTCCGTGGGTACCCTCATATTGTCAGGCACTGGCTCTGCCTGCACCACTGCAGACCAGAGGCTGGAACTGTCACCCCTGAGGGCTGGCAGTACCCAAGGGGCCCAGGTAATCATTCATGAGGTCCACCAGGCACCATAGGTCTCAAAACTTGGGACGTCTGACCCCCAACAATTAACCCTCGGCTCTCTGCTCATCAGGTAGACTTGCCTCCCAGGAGGTGCCAAAGACACCTGGCTGACAGGGTACTCCTTCCCTTACACTGTCCTTCACCTCCCAAGAGCTCAGCCCATGTGAGTCACATGCCTTTTGCCTTTTACAGCCCATGACCTCCCCTACACTAAAACAGACCTTGGGTCTCTTTCCCAGAATCAAGGGGAACTGGGAAGACATTCATTCATTCATTCACTCACGCAATCAGTGTGACAAGCACGCTAGCATCCCTGGTGCCAGTCACAGGGCTGAGCAGGATGGCGACAGGGAAGATGGGGAGAGGCCAGCTGAGTTGTATCATGGGCAGGCATCATTACTGACTCAGGGTGCCTCAGTTTCCCAGGCTGTCTCTCACTAAGGACGCGTGCTCAGAGCTGAAGTACCCTGGGCCAGCTCTCCCCACCTTCCCCTCTGTAGTTCTCCACTGATGCCCACTCCCAAGCCCCCTGCCCTGGAGCCACGGCTCCTGGCTCTTCCTGCTCCTGTCAGCAGGTTACTCTCCTACAAAGTAACCCCTAGTGGGAACTCTGTGCCTCAGTTTCCTCACCTATAGAGCAGGATGAAGACAGCGACTCAACTCCCTTACCGAGTCACCAGAAATAAGAAAGCTCCCAGTTGTAGCCATACCCAGAGCACAGCACTGTCTCCGCTCCCACCTATGTCTACATCCGGTAAGTAGAGGACCACTTGGACCTGGACGTCCCCCAAGGCCACATGCCCTCAACCTTGTCATCTGGTCCCTACCTCACAACATCCCAACCACCAGGAGGCTCAGGGCTCTGCCTAGAGGCCCATCTACGTCGAAGGACTACAGTCACAGATTCTGCCCCTGCCAATCGAGGGGACTTGAGGGACCCCCCAGGTGTCCACAAGCCTCCCGACTCCATCAAGGACTCCTCTGCAACATGGAAGGTGTTGGTAACAGACATGCACATCCAATCGGAAGGGCAGCTTGGTGTTTCACGTACAGCACGTATTAGCGCCAGAGCTCAGAACTTGTTCATCTGCCAAGCCAGCCACCACAGCTGTCCTCAAAGTTTGACTTAAACTGCCTGGTCAAATGGTGGCTCCCACCTGCCACAGCTCACACGTCACCCACGACTCCCATAGCCTACAAAACTCACTGGCCTTCGGGGACAGGACAAGACGGTATGGGATTCACACCTCCAGGTACCCTATTTTCTCCCCCTGAATGCCTCGGACACTCCCAGAGCCAGGGCCTCGTTCTTCAGGAAGCCACCAATCACCCTCAGTGTCCCAAGCTCCCTGTCACATGTGCACCTACAAAGCACTTCTGGTCTCCAGGCCCCATGGTTGTACTGGGTTATGGGGAAGCAAATGCCATAATCGACTCCCAGGGATCACAGGGATGGAGTCTGCAGAAAGAAGCATGACATACCAGGCAGGGAGTTACAGCACAGGCAAACACGGGCTGGACGGAGTCACCATAAAAAGAAGAATTGAGAAGGCAGCGTTCAGGCAAACCCGGTTCCCAGGGTAGGGATGCAGGGACCACATCCTCCTACAGCAGCAGGCACCAGGTCTACCAGTATCTCAGTCTATCCGGTATCTTTCCCCCGATGCACACACAAACCCCACCTGAGATCCAAGTCTAAGGATTCCTATTTTATATGTGGCCAGATAGACAAAGAGGAACAGGACTGCCTGCATCCTGCTTGCCTTGTCCTAGCCCAGGCTTCCTTCCTATCTCCCATTGTGTGAATTCCACAGACTCGGAAGCTTCACACCCAGAAGGCCTACTGGGCAACCGACGGAAGTGGCAGAGGGCCCACTCCACCTAACCTGCCATGCCCCTCCAGACACCCCTCAGAGCTTCTCCAGCCACTCCTTGGAGTCCAGAGACTGTCACTTTGTGCATAGCTATGACCAGCATGAGAAGAAGTGACTTTTCAGAACCTCATGCGGCCTTCAGGCTCAAAATAATAACAGATGACAAACCAGGCTACCACGTGTTAGCAGTGGAAATCAAGAGTGACATCTGGGGCTGGAGAGATGGCTCAGTGGTTAAGAGCATTGCCTGCTCTTCCAAAGGTCCTGAGTTTAATTCCCGGCAACCACATGGTGGCTCACAACCATCTGGAATGAGGTCTGGTGCCCTCTTCTGGCCTGCAGACATACACACAGACAGAATATTGTATACATAATAAATAAATAAATATTTAAAAAAAAAAAAAGAGTGACATCTGCCACTGGGAGGACCCACAGTCATATAGACAGACAGATCCTATGGATGACTGGGGGGCGGGGAGTCTCTGGACCTCACTGGTCCTTCTGCGCTGCAGGCTTAGCCCATGGCTGTGCTTCTCCAGGGCTACACCACCACATGGCCTCCTACCGTAGTCCTGACCCACTTTCTGATGGCGTGGCTGGCATGGAAGTAACAAGGGGCACAGGGATCGGCCTACAGTGAAACTGTCGTACCACAGTGGGAACAGCCAGGTACCTCACAGTAGGCAGAACTTGAATCCTACAAAAAGATGCCACCCTGGCCACAAGGGTGACACCCTTCCCCGCTCGCCCTAAGTGTGATAACACCCTTCCCTCTGGGGTCCTCTTCTACCCTGCTGGCCTCCGCCAAGGACCCACCCACACAGAGCTAGTAGCACTCACCACCCTGGTCCTCAGCTTAGCCTCCACTGGCATCTACTTTTATCTCATCACCACCATATGTTGTCAGGGGTGGAGGCAGGGGCCTGATATGGCAGCACCAGGATCCAGCTTAGAGACAGCCCAAACAGGGTAAGGACTTGGGCCACAGTCTGGTACAGTTCTTACTACTGAGCAGGGGTGGGGGGAGCAGGCAGTCCTCTTGAGGGGAGGGGGGCTGGGATAGCAGAGGCATTGGAGAGTATATGGCAGGTCATCATGGCCCAATGGGGTGGGCGGCCTGCCTGGTGCAGACAAGAAATAGATTCTCTGTCCACTCTCCAAGTGAGCGACCTCATACCCAAACCACTGGCCAGATATCCCCAGTAAGCCTGGGTTTGGCCTTGGGCCCTAGGTCCCATCAGTTCCTCCTGGGGTCCACATTTCCTCTAGTAGGAAGTGGAAGGGGATAGTGGACCAGGCCTGCACACCCAACCTACACAGGGCCAGTCCAGGGGCTCATCCATGCTCCCTCCTGCTCAGCACTAACCCCCACTCCTCATTCATTCCCCAGGAAGTGGAAATTCCATAAACAAGGGAGGGGCTATTCCTGCCTCCCAAGGACAGTCGCTTTCCCCTCCCCAACAGGACGCTGTTCCAACTATGGTAATGTAAGGAAAGCTGGACACACACTTAACACACATGGACACGCACACACAGAGAGACATGCTCCATGTGGAGATGTACTACACACCTGCACACACACAGACACATGCACACACATGCCTCTCCACACAGAGATGTGCACACTCAAAGACACACACACACACACAAGACATGCACAGTCATATTTCTGGGAAAAAGGGTGATAATCAACCAGATGTCTGTGCCAGGGAAGTAAAGCAAGTATCCTGCCGTAGCGGGGCCCACCAGAGTCTCCAGGGCTGTGCAGAACCTACCAAGTTTTCCTACTCTCAGCAAACAGCCCCTCTTCCACTCTGCTTGCCCCCACGTGGCCAGGAGCCTCACACCGAGATGTAATGTCACCCTTACTGCAGTCCAGGTCCACTGGTAGAGCCCACTGAAGGCCTGGACCCCTCCCTCCCTGGGGCAGCCTGGCTCCGTTCTTCAGGGAACACTGGACTCAGGTTTCCATTGTGCCATCTATATACACAGCCTCCCAGTCCACGCACACATGAGGATTACCTGCATTCATGCTTGTGACAGGCAAGTGGGAACCCAACCCAGTTCTGAAGCCCTGGAACCCCCACACTGCCCTATGTGGAAAGCCCAGGGCTCCTTCAATGGGACACTGGCTGCCATAGCCCATGATTCTGGGATACCAGATGCTGAGACAGGAATTCTGCCAGTCCAGGATCCCGGTGGGAGAAGACAGGTTTGAAAGCCCACCGCGGCCTCAGCAAAAGACTTCATAGTCTTGGCATTTCCCTCCTCAGAATCATCCAGGCTGGTGCCAACTACTGGCATAGTGCCACCCAAGCTACAAGGCCTCCAAAGTCTAGTACCGATGAGTGGGCACAGCATCATCGCAGAGGGCACAGACTTTCTTGGACTAACTTGGTGCTAACAGCCCCTGAGGGAGGGTCCCCACTCTCACAAAAAGTCCCCACCAGAAGCACAAAGAACCGTCCAATGGATTTCTTTTGTTTTAATATTTTCAATGTTTATTTTTATTTTATGTGCATTGGTGTTTTGCCTACATATATGTCTGTGTGAGGGTATCAGATCCCCTGGAACTGGAGTTACAAGCAGGTATGAGCTGCCATGTGGGTGCTGGGAATTGAACCCAGGTCCTCTGGAAGAGCAACCAATGCTCTTAATTGCTGAGCCATCTCTCCAGCCCAGGTACAGTGAATTTCAATAGGCACAACCCCTAGGAGGGAACAAGAGCTGAGTGGGTCCCTGGCCCAAGGATACCCTTTTTTAGTCTTATTGGCTACCAGGGAAGTCCCATCTATTGATTCAGAGGTGCCAAGCAGTCACGGAGACCCACACTAAGTGTCCAACATAGCCCCCGCCTGATGCCCACCAGGCACTGAGCCCTCCTGCACAGCCAGGATGCCTGTGGAATCACGCCACCTCCAACCTGTACTTTGAAGAGCTGTCACAATGATGAAAGGCACATGAGACAAGAATGTGTGAGGGGCACCAATGCTGCACAAGTGACCTGCCTGCAAGGTGCCAAGCCACAGGCCACAGTTCTTCTCCACAAGGAACAAGCTACAGCTCCTTCTTGGGACTCTCCTCCAGGAGTAAAAAAAATCCCAGGACCATCAGAAGACAGCTGGCCATGTGGCCCTTCCCTCATGGCCGACCCCAACCCTGAAAACAGCTTCTATAACCTGTTCAGCATGCCCACAGACAGATGGAGAATTTTGCTCTTGGGTGGGGATCCAATCTCCACCCACACCTCCTCCAATCACCTGGGAAGTAGGAACCTAAGCTAGCCTGTCCTTCTAAAGCAGGACCAATCAGGAGGCTACCCAAGATACCCCAGGATGTCAGGATGAAGTTTACATGCAGGAAGCATCTCAGAAGTCTCTGACAGGCAACAAATACGTATACCCAAGCCACAGAGGAAGAGACTGGCCCAGTGGGGGAACTCAAGTATCTGAGTGGCTCATAGTTCAGAGGATTAACCAACCAGTGACCAGCTCAGAAGCCATATCCACCCTGTGCTGGCTCCTCTCTGGGCCCACTATCCAGACCCACGAGTTAAAAGAACCGCAAAGCCTCTCTGTGTGGTAGTCATACACCACACCAAATCTCAGAAGAGGCCCAGAAGGCGCTCATCACCACATTTTCTGAATGAGGAAACTGAGGCACACACAGAGCCAGCCCAGCATATCACTTCCTATGTGTTTTCTCCTTACAGTGGCCAAATCCACTAACACATGGCAGGCTCAGACAGTCCATCGGTCACCCACAGTCTGCTACATGCGATTCCTCCTCAGTCCCACCCAGAGCTCAGGGCTAGGGGTCAGACGGGCACAGGGGGGGAAGGGGGCTGAAGATCACGTCGGGAGTCAGGGCTACATGCCAAGGCCCTGGGATGCACGTCAGAGGGGCCCAAGGAGCCGCGGGAAAGAGCTCTGACCTGGCCTCAAGAGGCCATGTCCAAAATAGCTGGCCTTCACGGTGAGCCGACTTGGCCTGGCGCACGTAGGCCTCTGGGCTCCATCATTGCCAGGCTGGCCATAGAGGTTACAGCTATTTCTGGGATAGCCTGGTGGTAAGAGACATGGTTCCGACACCCCAAAAGGGTTAGTGTGTGAGGGACAGCAGAGGCCCAAGCTAAACGAGAGACCCAGGACACAGGTGGAAGACCTGGTCACCACAGATCCTTGACGTGCAAAGAGAGTGTTGGGGGCCTCACTCCCTCAGGCCGCCCTGTCCACAAGACCTTGGAACATCAGTTTATTGGTCTCCCGTCCACCCACTGGCTTCACGGGCCACCACAGAAGTCAAGCCTATGCCAGGCACATGGGCGTCAAAGCAGCAGGCCTCCTCCCTGAGACAATGGCGTGACCACATCAATGGGCTGCTGCTGGCTGTCCCCAGCTGCTGTGAATCTGAGTTCACAGCAGGAGATTGGTGCCACTAGGCACATGCATTACCCAATACAAGCACACAGCAGCCCCACTCCTGGAGGCCACACTGGCAAAGCCAGTGCTGGCCCAAGCGTACAGCCTCTGCTGAGCCCTACCTATCCCCAAATCATTTCCCTCTCTTCAGCCTGGCCAGCCCCTGTGACATCATATGACACTTGAAGAAACTGAGGCAACTCAGAAAGACTTGGCTTATCCTTTAGCCCCACCTTAAAACTTTAGTTCCCTGGGGTTGCAGACAGGGGACTTACTCTGCCAGCTGCCACACAGCCTTGCCTAGCCTCTGACGTCTGGCTGAGGAACCTACTCCTCACAGAGAATCACCAGCTTGGACCTCCGGTTTGCTCCCTGCTACCTATCCCGAGTATGAGCTGTGTGACATTGAGTGGCACCCTCTACCTTTCTGTGTTCTGTCTGTTCATCTGTGAGGTGGATGCTCTAGAAGCCTGGTTCTGCTGGAGACGCCTTCAGTGTCCAGGATCTAACAGATCTCCTCCCCACTTTCCCAGAGCCCTGAGAGCTGAAATGGACCTGACTCTAGGGCAGGTCCCCACTAAGGGCTGAGGACTCACACTCAGGTTGGTATGCCTCCTGGGTTCTTCAGGAAACAGTCTAAGCAACTTTCTTCCTGCAGGACCCCTAAGAAACCTCATTCTGGACATGGACACCTCAGGGGAGAGACAGCCAACAGGCTTTCCAGCGTGTGTCTGACACTGATTTAAGTACGGTGAAAGGATCTAGACGCCCAATGCAGCAACATCAGACTAGGTCACTCTAGGCCCCGCCCTTGATACCCAGCAAGAAGGCACTAGCCATGGCTCACTGCTGCCCATGCCACTGCCTGGTCATCTTGCCCAAGCCAATAGGACCAACTTCCCACATGCATAGAAGGAGTAGGTCATTCAGCAAGACCTGGGAGGTGGGCATGAACACTGAACATACCGGACCCAGACCACCTATATGACCTACATAAACACCTTCCCAGCTCCTGGATTGAAGGGAAATTCCACCCAGCATCTGGGGACCAAGTGCAGGCTGGGCTTGCTGGGACAGACCTCCGGACGCTTGGTGAAACACCCACATCCTGGGCTGCCCTCCTTCCTATGGGTCCCAGCAGGAGTGGGTCAGAGGCACCAACACCAAGTTTGAGGCAGATAGGGAGTTATGCACTGTGGGGGCTCCCAACCCAGGATCATAGAGGAGGAAGGACCCGGTGCCCCGATAATAACTCTCAGGGTAAGCTGGGACTTTTGCTCCCAGGGCCATAGAGCAGGACCTGGTGTCCTAATAATGGCTCTCTGGCTAAGTTGGGACTTTTGCTCCCGGCCCAGGATCGTAGAACAGGAAGGACCTGGTGCCCCGCTAATGGCTCTCAGGGTAAGCTGAGACTTTTGCTCCCAGCTCAGAATCATAGAGCAGGAAGGGCCTAGTGCCCCAGTAATGGCTCTCAGGGTAAACTGGGACTTCTGCTCTATTTGGCATCACTGTGGCTAAGCCACTCACACGTCAGCCAGACTCTGCCGAGGCTCCCAGGGATCCACGGCAAAGCCAGGATCTTTGACTTGTAGAGGCAACACTGTTGACATCTTGGGGACCAGGAGCTAGGGACACGAGCCCTAGCTGCTCTTGTCATGGCTAGACTCTGGAGACCCACAGGGTAGACATACAGAAGCAAGTACCTGAACTGATCACAATGACAAAGAACAGGTCCCCTTCATGGTTCCAGACTCCCCACTGTGTTCATTTCAAGGTCCTCGGACAGAAGGACAGCAGCACCCCAGTTTCTAGCACCAAACCTTAGTTATCTAAGTCCTATCACAACCACTAGGCAAAGCCAAAGGCACCTCAGTCCTTTCCCAAACCCCTGAACACGAGCCCCTAGGCGAGGCTGTTTTCAATGCCTCCTTTCCCATAAAATCCAATAACATGGAATTCACCACCGTATTTTACTACTTTTGTTTGTCTGTCTGAGACAAGTCTTGCTAGCACAGGCTGTCCTGCAGCTCCCTAGCTGAGGCTGGCCTTGAATTCTTCCTACCTCCGGCTCACAAGTGCTGGGATTCCAGGCGTGTACCACCACACCTGACACATGCTGACCATGTGGAGAGCCTCCCTCTGGGTCCGGTATGCCAGGCACAGTGATGCTCATCTGTAACCTCAGCAGTTGGGAAGCCGAGGCAAGAAGATTCGCATGAGTAGGAGGCAAATCTGGGCTACATAATAAGTTTCAAATCAATCCAATCCAAGATGCTGTCCAAGATAGCAAGATGCTATCGAGGATGATGATGATAATGATATGGCCTGGAAGATGGTTTGTGCTTGCCACACAAGCATGAAGATCCGAGTTCAATCTCCAGCATCCAGTGAGAAGTGCAGTGGCATGTGTTTGGTTTCCTAGCACGTGGAAGACAGGGACAGGCAGATCCTGGGGTCACAGGTCAACCAGCCTAGCCTAATTGATGAGCTCCAGGCCAGGGAGAGACCCTGCCTCAGAAAACAAGGGGCATGACTCCTGAAAGACTCACTATACTCAAGGCTGATCGCTCTGGCCTACACATATACCATACACGCACACACGCATGCACAAGGTGCATATCTACACACATACGACACAATACAAAAGTGTTCGGTGCCATGGTTGTTAGTTCACAGTGTTAGGTCATCATCACCATTTCCCCAATTCCAGAACACCTTCATCATGACAGAAACTCTGCAACCAAGTATGGTGGACGCACCTGTAATGCCAGCACTCAGGGGGCCAGCGAGACGGCTCAGCAGACAAAGAGGCTTGCTGCAAAACCTGATGACCTGAGTTCAATCCCTAGGATCCATGGTAGAAGGAGGAAAACAACTCCTGCAAGTTTTAATCAATAAATCGGCCAATTAGTCAATCAATGATTGAGTAAATAGATTTAACTAAAAATTGAAGGGGAATTTTGCTTTTAATCCTAGCAGTCATGCAGGTGAAGCTGGAGAACTGTTGCCAGTCTAAGGTGCACAGCAAGACTTTAAAAACTTGGGTTGGGGCTGTAGCTCAGAGGCAAAGTACTGGTAGAGAATGTGTGAGGCTCTGGGTACCACCGCGCAGCACAGAGAGCAGCCACAGGCGCTCATTCACCTCTTCCCCAGGCCTCCATTTGTGGTTCCCTGTCCTGGGCTTCTCAGTAGAAAAGCATCTCCCATGAAACCACTGTGCTATCTCTTCTTCCGAGATCTCTCGTCTACCATGCCAAATCTTCACTCGTTCCATTAGCTGAGTAACAGCCCACTGTAGGAACACACCATATTTATCTAGTCCTCAGTTGAAGAACACTTCGATCGTTTTGAGCCCAAAGCAGGGACAGTGCTGAACATCGCAAAGGTAGGGGAGGTGGAGCATGCCTCCATGTGTTCTGTGAGATGCTGGGGTCCAGGACAGACAGACTGGGAGGGACCACGAAGCCTGGGACTAAGTCTGAGCAGGGAAGTGGGTCATAGTAATAGGGGCAAGATGACAGAAACCAGCCCATACCTAGGAGACACCTGGTCAGCCTCTTTCCTAGGTCTGGTGGAATTGTGGCAGCATGCAGGGGAAGGTGCAGACTGCTGCCACTAAAGAGACACAAGGCAAACAAAGGGGAGGAGAGGTAGGAGCTCTGGTTGGCCACTGAGCAATGGGGGCCTCGGGAGAGTCCAGCTCTCTCCCCTGAGGACAGGAAATGTTTGTCTACGCATGGAAAAGCTGCAACACACTTGGACAAGTAAAGCGAACCCCAGGGCCGGTTAATGAGCTCATTTGGACAGAACCAGAAGCAGGCAGTGCTGGTTCCTGGTGGAGTTTGGCAGCTGCCTGTCTCCGGCTGAAGGACCCTGAACACTGGGTTACGAGGGAACAGAGGAGACTTGGCCAGTCACCACCACACGTGCCGGTCACTGTCTGCTCACATAGGCCTTCAGGGAGTCTACCCAACTGTGTAGCGGGGTAGGCATCCCCAGGGTCAGCTCACTGTGGGACTCCAACAAGACAATGAGAGACAGGCCATCCAAGGGTGGGTGTCCATGGGGGACCCAGAAGGAGCAAGAGCAGCAATGCAGGGCCACTGTGAGATAAGAGTCAGCTTGGGCCAGCACTCGGCTCTCAGAGACACCATGGGCACCAACGGTCCTCTGGTCTTCATCCAGGACGGTCCCAGCGTCCAGCACAAGATGATGCCACAGCTCCAGACAGAGGGTAGCTGGGAAGGGGGACAGGTGAGATGCGAAGTCAACCGCCCGAGGGCCAGGCCTCTGGAGGCAGGACAAACTGAAGTCTGGCTGCTCCCTCTGGGTATCCTAGGTCTTCCGTCTTCTCGGGCACACTGCAATCAGACCCTGACCTCCTCTGCTTAGTTCTCCAGTTGCCCTCACAACCTGGAAGGAAGGCCCCAGAACCTGTGGCTATCCTCCGGCCTTGGCCTTCCTCCCATCATGCAGCTCACCTCCTTTGCACCTGCCTCCCCAGCTGGGTCTGCAAACTGCCAAGCACGGTGCGGCCTCTGGGCCTTTGCACTGACCTTACTGCTCAGTGGTCCTCTCTGCTTCTCCTCCTCAGCACTGAACCTCAGGTCTGGGGACTCTTGGGCTAACACCCATCCATCACCATTGGCTGACCTGTGATCACCGCTGTTGCCTGTCACTCGGTCTCCCAACTGAGCGAGAGCCCCACTGAGGTGCTGTGCTCGTCTACCTGATTCTGAGCATCACACCCAGTAGGTGTTCGCTAGATATACAAGTGCAGGAAGTGCCCAGTGAGATCTGGGAAGGACTGGGATTACTACCCGGTACACTAGGCCTGGCCAGGACCTTGTGGCCAGTGAAGTAGAAAAGGGACGCTGACAGGCTTGTCCCTTTCCACCAAACCTCCCAACCCCAGAGCCCAAAACAAAGATAGGGACAACCTAAAGTCACCACTCAGGACCCCTAGAGAGGAAAGGCTCCAACCCCAGGATGCCCTCACCAAGACTACCCATGGTCCCCCTAGAAGACAGCGCATGTCAATAAAGAACCAGAATCACCTATGTACAGAAACACAAAGCAAGGAAGCTGAGTATACAGGACTAAGCGAGCCAAGGTAAGAATGCAGCTGGTGGAACCAGAGTACCAACACAAGACTGCGCCATCAGACTTGGGCAGCAACGGGGACCATACAGGTTCCCCAGGCACTCACCGTTCCCTAACTGCTGGGGGCCTGTTCCTCCCCACATGGGCTGTGAGCAACAGTTGTGCTAGCCCCTAAAGCTTAGACAAGGAGGTCCCTGGCATTTTCTGTGAGTGCCTGGTGACTCTTCAGCAGTCTCTAGTTAGTGCTTGCTTGGGGGCTGGCACTGGTGGGGAGCAAGCACTAACCAGTACTTCTAAACGCCGTGTTTCCTACGTGACAAAGGGCTGGTGAAGGGCATGGGGCAGGCAGACTTCTTATGCATCTCCATCCTGACTGCCTCCCTCTGGAGGCCCACCAGCGTCCCTAAGGATGCAGCCTCACCCTGGCAAAGACCTTCTGAGCGATGTCTCTGGACCCTTTAGGAAGCACACTGGTCACGGACCTGCTGAGATGCTGCGAAGGGTCAGGAAGCACATACCCTCTGCAGACCTCCCTGGCCGGTACAGCCTGCTGTACTCCACTGCTGTCCCCTGAACCTTTGAGGACCAGGACCCATCCGTCTACTGCCATGTTCCTAAGGATTGCATGGTATATCCTGCGGATTTTCTGAGTGTTGCCTTCTAGCCTTGCACACATGCCTAGGACCCCACACCAACCTAACTCTGTCCACCCCAATGCCCACTTCTTGGCAGTCCAATGGAGAAGTGGAGGGAAGATCCCCTAAGCTGTGGTATCAGTGGGGTATACCAGGAAATCATCGTAGTTAGGGTGGCTCTGTCCCAGTCAGGCTGGCACTAGGTGGGGTTAGCCTTACCCTGGGCTCCAGACTCCCAGCCCAGAGGCTAACACCTCTTCCACTGTGACCGATGCCCATGTTTCTTGGCCACGCTTGGGGTTGGCTGTGGTTTAAACACTCCCGCCCATTCCGCTGGGACTTCTAGTCCATCTCAGATTCACTCAGTATCTCGTGGGAAGGCAAGATTAATGGGCTGAGCCAGCATTGACCCCACTCTGTCCCTCTGGCCTCGTGGAGACAGATGATCCTCTTCCAGTCTTGCCACAGTCTCTGAGGTGGGGTACTCTCAGCCCAGCCAGGGTTGCATGAGGCTGGATCACAGGATGGGGTGTCCCCAGTGTACACAGTAGATGCTTTGAACCTGCCAGTGGCCCTCCTGGGACAGTCAATGGCCACTACTGTGCCCAGGGACAGCTTCTGTTCCCACCCAGACTGGCCCAGTCTCCCTCCAAGTTCTCATGTTCACTTCCTTCAGCACAGGACAGAGTCTCGGAGGGTACTTGTCTGGGAAATCCCAACACATCTAGGTCTTTGGACAGGGTCTTAAGCCACAGGCTCCCCAACTGGGAAGGGAGGATGGGGAAGGGGAGAAACTGAGGATGAGGAGGCTGTACCTTGACCTCCCCATAGCTGGCTGGGGCAGGGATGTGTGACCCCAGGGCCCACCCAACTCCCCAGGGCAGGAGGGAAGCCAGGACAGGAACAAGACTGCCAAGAACCCAGGCCACAGGTCCCACAGGGTTCAAGGTCCCTCCTGGGGCAGGGCAGGCCTAGCTGGCAGTGTCCGTGGGAACCGTCCCCAGGCCCTGTCAGTCACACTGAGGCCAGCTACTAGACAGTGGAGCTGTCACAAATGCCAGGGCATCTGTACAGGCATGGCCTGTGAGGCAGAAGCTCAGGCCCCTAGGCCTAACCAGCCAGGCGAATGACCAGACAGGAGTTCTGGGAAGACTGAGAAAGGGGCAAAGAAGGATCTGCAGGGCCCAAACCACAAGGACCGGTGCCATTTGTGCCTCCAGAACTGTCTGCTTCCCTCTCCTCTACCCCCAGGCCAGTGTCTGAGAAGTCAGCTTTTCACTCCCAGGGGCCCCTTCCCTCCCAAGGCCACATCCTCTTCCTGTAAGATCTCTTCAGTGTCTAAACCACCCCTCCCCCACGCAGCCTCCACCTGATGGTCTAGACACAGTAAAGAGTCCCCACCAGTTCTCAAGACCCCACACACACAGCACAGACCACCCCGGGCTAGAGTCCAAGGACCTTTCGCCTGTATCCTGTTAAGTCTCAGGAGCAGGGGCTACTGGGCCTCCTCTGGGTGGGGGAGGGGTGTGTGAGGAGGGGACGAATAGACAGATTGCCCCTGGATGACTGGCTCCTCAACCCCACTCCAGCCCAAACACCCAGCTCCCAGCCCTGCCTAGCTCTGTTCTTCTGGCTCCCTGCCCGCCTCGCTCTACCAGGGGACTCCATAACACAGACCCTAAGCCACTGGCTGTCCTCACAGGCCTGCAGGGGCCCCTGGGGACAGCCCTTCCGGTGACTTCCTGCCAGGGAGTCTGGGGGAGGGTAAATAAGCCCTCCAGATGGCTTCCTGCACTGGGTAGTCGTGGGAACTGCGGCTAGTGGGAGGAGACAGAGGCAGGGAAGCCAGGAGGCCTGCCTCGCTTCAGCAGAGGCCATGCAGTGTCCCCAAACAGAAGCTTCACACCTCCTGACAGGGAAGGAAACTGAGGGCCTGAGAGTCAAATGACAGCAGAGACCAGCAGCAGGATCTCCTGTGAGCTAATCACATCCTCCATCACTGAAAGAACAGGAGCCACAGCTGTGCTGGGCTCCTCCCACACGCACCTGGAGGCTCCCCTCTCTGGCTCCGCATAAACAAAGAGCCCGAGAGCTAGGTCAGACCACTCACTCTGCAAGGGTATACCAACAATGTGCCTTCCACCTTCCGCTTGGCACAACCACTTCCCAACTCTGCCACCTGCAGGAAGCCAGCCCCAGACGGCGGCTTCCCACCTCAGAAAACTGGCTGCCGGAGCGGAGTGGTAAGAGTAGCCACTCCCAGGTTACCTTGAGGACTAAAGAGGTACCCCCGAACTAGTATCTACCACCAACCCAAAAGAGCTTAGCAAAGACCTGTCCAGGTAATGTGGGCTGCACTCCACTGGCCCCTCCCTCCACACCATGACACCACCACTGCCCAGAAGCCCACCTGACTACCAAGCAACAGGGTGTGGGGGGAGTACCCATCTTGCCACAAAACCTCTAGGTCATAGAGCCATACGTATCAGGAAGGTGATTGCTACCCCCTGTAATCCTGCTCCGTTTGTGTGGGTCCCTCTAGGACAGGGCTACCCCTCTCTACTTTTCTATGAAAAAATGCAGCTTCGGAGAGACCCGGGGAGGCAGAGCAAGGCCAAGGCCTGTAGCCTCATCCTCCGTACAGCAGTCAGGACAGTAGCAATGGTGTAATGTGGGCTCAGGGCCAGCAGATGGGACTAAAAGACTCACACAGTGCCCAAAGGCACGTCCCTAAGCTATCCAGAATGTTCGTTATAAATGGGGAGGGGGGAGGGGAAGCAGGCAATAAACAACAATCCTTCTAGACCCAGGGACCAGAGGCCCACGGTCAAGGCCATGGGAAAGTCCAAGCACGATGCTGGCATCCTGTTCCTGTAGGGCTGAGCATTCAAGGAAGCTCTTCCCTAGGCTGTTTACAACAAATGTGCCCAAATCTACAACCTGAAACATGAATGGGGTTTAACCATTGCTCTCCTGTGTGTGAGCTCTGGAACCATTGTAGGGTCTACACCAGCCCCAAGAGCATCACCTGACAGAAAGGAAAATCAAAGCACCAACAGACAGCACCTCCACACAGGTCACAGACCTGAGAGAGAGAGAGAGAGAGAGAGAGAGAGAGAGAGAGAGAGAGAGAGAGAGAGAGAGAGAGCAGGCGCGTGCCTGCCTGATAACATCCAGTTCAGTGGCGCAGCCCAGCGCAGGTAGCCAGGAAAGAGCCACCCAGGACAGCTCCGTACTGACATGCCACCATGAGTCTACTACAGGGCCTGCCTTCCACTCCAAGCTCCTAACTGCAAGTCTGAAAACTGAAGCCAGGAAGGGCAGGCCAGGCCAAGATCCATCCAAGGTCAGTATATTCAGAGCCGTGCCTATGTTCCCCAAGGCCAGTGGAGGGGGCAGGGATATCACTGGGGCGGGACAACCGGGAGTCCTGGGCACCCCTAAGCTCTGCGCAGCAATTCCCAGCACATGTTGGGCCTCTTGGCAGCCAGCCAGAGGGAAACTGACGCTGGAGGAGGGGCCACAGCACTGCCCTGACCGGGAGATTAGAGGGAACTGCTTGCGTTGGCAGAGTTTCAGGGCCAGTGGGCATTGCCAGAGAGAGCTTCCAGAAAGTAGAAGCATCCTCTCTGGGGCACAGGCAGCGGGGACCAGCAAGGGACACTGGGAGCCACTGTAGAAGCCATGATGTATGGGGCAGGGGGGCTTGATCCCCGGTGGGACAGGGGATCCTCCAAACACAGCTGAACTTCTTCCAGGAATCCTAAGTCACAGGAAGGCTCAGGCCGAGAACAGTGGGAGCCCTGGTCCCATGGGAAGGGGACAGGACAGGCAGGCCTGCCTGCTGCAGTTGGCCCACCTCCTCTTCTGGGCCAGCCCTGGCTTTGAGTGAGTCTGGTAAACCCAAGGCCTTGAGAACGGACTTCCATAGGATTCCACAGATCCCAGGAGGGAAAAAGAGATAAGAGAAGCTGGGGAAAGAAGGTCCACAAGACGCTACAGAGGGGAAACTGAGGCCTAACAGAGGCCTTCTAGCTAAGTGGTCATCTGTCACGTCACTCAGAACTAAAGACGAGACTGGGGCAGCCTGGTCAGCTAGACCCTGACCCTGATTTCTCTTTGGTTTGTTGTTGTTGTTGTTGTTGTTGGGGGATGGGGGGTTTCTAGGCAGGATTTCTCTGTATCTTTGGAGCCTGTCCGGGAACTCACTCTGTAGACCAGTCTGGCCTTGAACTCAGAAATCCGCCTGCCTCTGCCTCCTAAGGACTGGTATTAAAGGCGCTCACCGCTGCCTGGCCTGACTGATTTCCTTAGTCAGACCTGTGCTGGCCTACCAGTCCTCAAGTCATTTAAAGCCTCCTCCAGATGCCTCACTCCCAGGGACTTACAGAAATCCACTGCCCACAGGTTGGGCTCCAGCCCACCAGCACTGCCCTAGAGTGCTCTGCCGCTCTCTCTTGCTGTCCACCGCTGATTCTAAGGAGAAATTGAGGGACGGAAACACAGTCCTCTGAGGTCAAGGGAAGCCAATCTTCCACCTGACGCCACCTGTGGAAGGATGTTAGGCCCCTGGGGATACATACCTCAAACTGTAGGATCAATCAGAGATGTGTCCGATACACAGCCAGTCATGGGTCTGGTCCAGCCTTGGGCAAAAAACAGGGGGATCCTCACCTGAAGGCCACCCGCTAGGGAACCTGGACCCTAATCCCACCTTGATCCTGATCACTGGCCCATTCAGCCCCTTGTACCTACTAGGACCCAGTAACCTCTGCCTGTGCCTCAACCTGGCCCTGTCCAGGGGCTCCAGTCCGGCACGTCCACGCAGGCCTCTCCTTCCCTCCCTAGTCTGCACGGACTACACAGGCCCCGGAAGAGCAAGCAGCAAAGGTGGAACTGAGCAGAGTTAGGATAAAGGGCAGGGCAGCAGGAGGGGCCATGTCTAACTCAGGGCTGATTTCTGGAATATATTCTCCTAGACTCCTTCTGGCCCCAGTGCCAGAGGATAGCAATGCCTTGCCGTAGTGGCCCAAAGGTCACTTCCTTTAGAAGGCCAAACAGCAGTCTGGAGAGATTGGGCGAGTTACCCCACTGTGGTGCCCAGACCTGGAGGTAGGATCCCCCTTTTGAAACACTCACCCCGAGCCTCACATCACCCACACCAACACCCCACCCCACCCCAGTTCTATCCCCCCAGTGATCCAGGTCATGGGACCCAAAAGTCATCACTACTAGGAGCCATTTAACCTCAGGATGTGACAGTCTTACTGAGCCACACCTCAGGTTCTGCAGCAGGTGAAGGATGGGTCCTATTGTGCCAGACATGGCCCAGGACAGTATCAAGAAGAGCCCAACACCCCGTAGGCCTTCCATACACTCTGGCTAACATAACCCCAGAACCTGTTCCCCACTGCTTTGTAAAACAGGCTATCATTCCTGCCTCCCCAGATGACAGCGGCCCAAGACATTAATGCTGGCCCTGAGGTAGGGGGACAATGGCAGGAATGTACACAATGGCTCACTAGGGTGGGAAAGGCAGAGATCAGAGGCAACCCACTGCTGGGCACCAGCCTCAGCCAGCAAACTCCTGTCTCCCTAGCTGTGTCCAGTAGATCCTCAGTAGTCTCAAAACAAGGCTCAGGCCCCTGGCTCAGCCCATCAGCTAAGCAGTGTCTACAACATGTGACTGAAGAGATACTGAAGTCATGTCCAAACTGGTCCAGCCCAGTTAGGGTCACCTGCCCCATCACCTCTGACTCAACCCTGCAAGTGTGACCTTTACCCTCCACATAGGTACACCAGCACATCACGGACAGCCACTCTGTGGGCACTCACACTCTTCATGGACAAGGAGAACCAAGATGCCTGCCGGGAGTTCAACTTTACACACCCGGTAACCTTGGAGCTGCCTGTTCCTGAGGTCCCCAACCAGACCATGAGAACCCACGGCCTTCCACTAACCCATCCCCAGAAAGCACACATAGTACCACAGCGATGGGCCTGGGCTCTAGCCCTAGACGGCAACGTCCAAAGCCCTGATCAACCAGCAGGGTGCCCCAGGCACATCCCTATACCTCTAGGTCCTACAGAGCTGTAAGACAGAATAATAACCCCCTAACCTGGGTGAAGGCATGGAGAAAGATGTCCAAAGGGCCTCGTGGTCACCACCAATGTCACCAGACACTACTAAAGAGTCCCCTCCTGTACTGGCACCTTCCCCAGCACCTGGCCATGCAGTGATCGAAACCTGAGCTTCCACACTGGGCTAGTCGGCTTGCTCTGGGCAGGGCAGAAGGGATCTACTGCAGCCGAGACAGGGTGGTGTGTGGTCTGCAGTAAAGAGCACACAGCTTGATTCCGACTCCTCCAGCAGACTCCACATCTGGGGGCAGGCATCTATGAGGCACCAGGGCCTCTTGTGGAAGGGAGACAGGCAAATGGGCACCAGGGGGCCCATGTGCTCTGAACTTCAGGGAAGGGTGGAGCTTTCCAGGGAAGGTGACTGTGTACACACTGTCACCCCAGGGTCCCTTTCAAGGGTTCTGCGGAAAAAGACCTGAGAACTAATGCTCCCAGGTTGAGAGTTCCATGCCGCATGAATGCCAGGTGGCCAACAGACGCTCCCGAGTCTCAGTTCCGTCATTACAGTGACAGCAAAGACCCCTCCAGGCCACCATCTTCACGAGGCTAGCAGCCTGTTCCTTGTCTGAACTATCCCTGGCCTAAAAGCCTTGACCCAGCTTAAAATGACTATGGTGAGGTTTTGGTGTGCCGGCCTGAGGCACCCCTTGATAGGAGACACACAACCTCGACCAGGTGAACGCCTCTGGAGCCTTCAGAACCCCACAGCCCCATTCTCTCCCTCAGACCCTCATCTATGCTTCATTACCCTGTTCACGGTGATATAACACAGCTTGGGGCTGAACTTTTGGTGGCCCCAGGACCATCAGGAGTCCCCTCTATGCCCCCCCACTACAGGGCCAATTGAAGGATATAGGGGAGGCTGCCAGCCTAAGACCAGCCCAGTCCACTGCACTCCAGATCTGTAGAGAATCCACTGGTACCACACCACGCCACAGTTCTCTCCTGAATACAAGACCTCCTCTTGATCCCAGAGGAAGTGCTGGGTGGCCCCTATTGACTGAGCCTTATACCCATCTTCCCAGCACATATCTATTGCCGCCCTAATCTTACAGGAGCCAAAACTTCAAGACTAGATTGGTCAGAAACTAGGAAGCCAAGCCGAGCAGTGGTGGGGCACTCCTTTAATCCCAGCTCTAGGGAGACAGAGGCAGGCAGATTTCTGTGAGTTCAAGGTCAGCCTGATCTACAGAGTGAGTTCCAGGACAGCCAGCGCTAAACAAAGAAACCTTGTCTTGAAGAGAAGAAAAGAAAGAAAGAAATGAGGAAGCCAGTTATGGGCTAGGCCCAGCCTCACATAGCTACACACATATGGATGGTAAAGAAAATATACAGGGACCAAAGGAGTGGGACAGTAGCGGTGGCCAGGGTGGAGTGTGCGGGCTTCTTGTAGGAGGCATCCTCACAAGGAAGAGGTGAGAGGGCAGCCCAGACAAAGGGTCCAGCACGGGCTACCACAGCACACAATCCCATCACAGCCATCAGGGTCCAGCATGGGCTACCACAGCACACGATCCCATCATAGGTTTCAGCGTCCAGCACGGGCTGCCATAGCACAGGATCCCATCACAGCTCTGGGGTTATGTTCTTCGGGAGCAAGGCAAGGCCAGAGGCACGAGGAAATAATCATTGATCCGCCAGCTCCAGTCCCGGCAACTCCTGGCTCTGTCCCGGAACAGATGCCAGAGGGACACTAATTCATCTTCCTAGTACATCACCATCACCCCTGGGTATCAGAAGGCTTGTGCCACCCCCAGGCCAGCTCTGTGTTCGGTATCCCAACGCCACGGCAGTGAGGTCAGGCAGGCCGCTTGGCAGCACTCACACCCCAGGGAAATCGCCAAGAGTCTGAGGCAGTAAGTGCCAGCTTCCCCAACCAGAGGTCCTCCTGTCATTTCCAGCCCACCGCCACGCAAGCTGCCTGCAGGTCTGAGGAAGAGACCCTCCTTCGGCTCCGCTTCTGCTACACTAACCACACGGGCTGGCCACTCTCAGCCAAGCCCTGTGATGGCAGGAGACTGGGGAATGTCCTCCCCAGTTGGTGGGGAAGAGGTCCTGGCGGGCTCCTGTTTCAACATCTAAAATGACCATCTGTCCAGACAGCTTACTTGAACTCCATCCATCAGCCACCAGGGTCCTGAGCCTACCACCAACACCTCCACATCAAGCACCAGGCCTGGCCAAGACAGCGGGCCTAGTAAACATCTTGGGGTGGCCAGCTCCTTCTTTTTTTTTTTTCCGAGACAGGGTTTCTCTGTGGCTTTGGAGCCTGTCCTGGAACTAGCTCTGTAGACCAGGCTGGTCTCGAACTCACAGAGAGGCCAGCTCCTTCTTGAGGAGGCATTTAGGAACATTCCCGTGGCCTTAGAGCAGCCTCCCATTCATAATAATAGAGCAGGGGCAGGTGGAAGGAGCCCCTAGGCTGCTTCAGTGCGGGCCACAAGCTCCACTTGTTGTCCACACTCCTAGTTGCAGCCCAGGCAGAGGAAGAAGGCTCTGATAAGGCCCAATCTTAAGGGTTAGAGATAAGTCCACTTCTCCGGTGCCTGGATCATCTGGGGACTGGAATTAATAATCTCGTGAAAGGATTTAAGGCCACAGGCACTGTGTGCAGTGACTTGTACCACCCAAAGAGTTCACTACACTGACTTCAGCACCAAAACTGTTTCCTCCAGAGCATGCAGCCAAAAAGAGGTGCTCCACTTACCCCATGGGACACAGCACACTGTGACAAGCGGCCTGGAACCCACTCTGCCCCTCAAGGATAGGGCCAGAGGGATGGTCATTCTACCTGCCTTGGGGCTAAGCACGCCACCTAGCTCATGCTTGCCGCTCCAAGCCAGAAGACCCCGAGCCCATCAGGAGTCACCTGCTCAACCAGGCTGCACTGCACCTGGACAAGCTGCAGCAGCACCCCTGCTCCTGCTGCAGCCCCATGGATAATGAGGTGCTGTCCATCTGGCCTGGCCCAGGATGCCTGAGTCAGGACTCGGTCCCTACAGATCCAAGACCTTGTGCCCAGTTTCCAAGGGTGACCTGCTGACATCCACACAGGAGACAGAGATGGCTATGGAGTCCTATGCCCCAAGCTATGCAGAGAAGGAAACTGAGGGGTGCCCCAAATCCTGGGTAGGGATCTTGGGGAGGATGAAAACCGGGCAGATGTTGGGGGAATTTTCTGCACCCCTAGAAACGGGAGCAGAGTCACCCCTTCCAAACCCATGCAAGTCTGATTGACACACCGAGGAAACAGCTGGCTACGCGTCCCCACGCCTGGCCTCCCTGCGGCTCCGGCCCTGCACGTGGCAGCCACTAGCCGGGTTCACACAGGGGCGGCAGCGGGGTGCGGCCCCCACCGGGAGCAAACACGCAGGCCAGAGCGCGCTCCCGCCAGCGCGGCCCCGAGGCGGCGCCCCCGCCGACGGCCCCCTGCGCGCCCCCGCCCGAGCAGTGCGGTGGAGACTGACCTGGCGGTCCGGGAGCCGGCGCCGGCACGACGCGGAGGGCTCGGCACGCGCGCGCGCACAGGGACGCGGCCTCAGCGCCGTCAGGACGTGCGCGCGCGGGGGCGCGGCCTCGGCGACGCCGTCTTGGGGCGCGCACCGGGTCACGTGGGGGCACAGCCCAATGGGAGCACCCCTGTGCAAGCTGTCGCAAGCGCGCGCGTGTCTCTACCAGGCCTGGGGGCAACCCCTAGGCACTGACCTGGTCTATTCTTCAAACCCTGACACCTAAGCAGCCCAGACTAGAAAGCCTCCTTGGAACTTCTAGAGCCCCCTGCTTTTCCATAGATCTCGTAAAGCAAAGGCCCTCGTGCAAGGAAAAATTGGCCGGTGCAGGGAGCAGGCAACAGTCATCAAGCCTGGGGATTTATGATCAGGTCGAGTTTGAGACCCCTTGTGCTAAGCGGATTCTGGGGGTAGGACGCTTCCGAGAACCGGCTGAAAGACTAGCCCCCTATCCTGATTGCCCCCTGCCTCTGTGTTAAATGGACTGACCACCCTGTGGAACCTTCAAGAGTGCCCTTCAAAGTGCCACACCCACCCAGTCCTGTGCTCCTGTACCAATGCCAACACCAATCCAGTCAATCAGACTTCCCGATTGTTCTCTTCCCTGCTCCAAGACGACCATTCATCCGTTCTTCCTCAGTGGCAGGAACGACACCAGAAAGCTGACATGAAGACCTTGTGTGCATCATCCTGCAAGGACACCGTGAAGGACAGAAACCCCATCTTGTCCCCAGGCCACCTAACCGAGTACATAACTGCTGTCATCTCACCCTCTCCCAAAGCTCTTCCCCAAATAAGTCAGTTGCCTTCACCTCTCAGGACCCTCAATGTGGTGTATTTCATCAAAGATCCACAGAGAGGTCAAGGTAAACCAGGCATATCCAGTCTGACATCCTAGGAGGAAGGCCATGGTCCCAGCTCTTCTGTGAATTCAGTACCTGTTTCAGCAGCTCACAGACCATCTCATCACAGGGCTGTGTGTCTTTGAGTTGCTGGTTGTTTGGTTTTGTGAGATAGGGTCTCTCTGTGTAACCTTGGCTGTCCTGGAACTGGCTCTGTAAACCAGGCTGGCCTTGAACTCAAAGAGATACACTTGTTTCTGCCTCCCAGATGCTGGAATTAAAGGCGTGCGCCACCACCGACCAGCAAGTTGCTGATTTTTGAAACTGTTGTACAGTGCCTTCCTCCTTACTTTCCCTCTACACGTTCCCTCAGCTCCTACCCAAAACCTCGGGTGTTTTATCCCAGCAATTGTGCTGGGGACAGTGGGTTTGCCTTCCATTCAGCCTCTGGAAGCCATAAATTCCCATCCCACCCAGGCCCTGGCAGCCAGTGGCCAGAAAGGAGACACAACTAACCTGATGGAGTCCAGCCCATGCTTCAGACACTTGCTGATGCCAGACCACGTGTTCAAAGCCAAAGTTCCAAACGTTCTCCTTCTCCCGTGGAGGAAGCTCTGCAGCCCTGTTTTATAGATTCCCCGGCAGAAGCTCAGGGGATGCAGAGTGGAGAGTCAAATTCAGACCTAGCTAGCCAGTACCTGCCATCTGCTATTGGTGGACTGGAAGGTCCTGGGCATGTGGGAAGGGTGGAGAGATCTTGAGGTTTCCTATGGGGAAACCTCAGGCTGTCTTATTCTATACAATGGATGAAGAGATGAGGGTCGGGCAAGGGGAAGGTAGAGGCTGAGTCAGATGCTTCCCAAATTCCAGGCGCAGAGCTGTTCGCGTAGGAGCTGGAGATGTGGACATAACCCCCTGAAATCATCCTGTCTCCCTGCCTTAGACCTGTCTGGAACAGGAGGACTCAGAGCTGTCTGCCCCCAGGGGCAACAGGCTCAGCAGATTAGCTCAGAGGACAGGGATGAGGTCAATGCTAAGTGGATTTCCAGGAAGCCACCTCCAGTCACCAGGCCTAGCCCCAGGTCAGCAAGTCTTTAAAGGAAGGGCCCTGGCTGGGGAAACGCTGAGCTAGCCATAGGATGTAGGCTGATGCAACGGAAGTGACTTTTGAGCCCCTCCTTGGGTTGCATGATGTCATCCCTGACTTGGCTCATTTCCTCCATCCATAGAGAGGATGGTAGTAACAGTTACAATCCTAGGGTCATGGAGAAGATCAAGCAAGACAGCGTGACCCATACTTGCTTTGTTTTGCCTGCCCAAGAACACCCTTTCAGTGTAAATGCATAATAAGGCTCCTTCCTGAGGACAGCCATGAGCAAAAAGACAGAGTTTGTGGTAAAAGGAAGGGAGGAGAGAATGCAGAGAGCATCCAAACAGAATGAGACGGCATCATGAGGCCAGGCTCTGGACCACCTCACATCCTGATTAGCCTCGGTGGCTGTGACCATTCTGAAGAGCACAGCCCTTCCCTCACTGACAGAGCCTATCACCCCTCTCTGATGGCACTGAGCCCCAAATGACAGAGAAGTGACCACAGGCCAACCCCCTACCATCAGGGAAGTCAGTAGAAACACATGCCAGGATCTTGTCCTGCTACCTTGTGGTGTCTGGAACATGTGGCCTGAAGTTTTATAACCAGGGAAGCTTCAGGAACACACCTGTGTGTTGACATCCTCACTTCAGAGCCCCCAGGATAACTCATCTGAAGCCAAATCCCATCGCAGGCTCTGCTGTGAAGGGGAGAGAAGACAAGAAACAGAGACAGCTGGAGGTAAGCCAGGCCTTGGGGCATCACGGAGGAAGAACTGTAGAGACAGTGCTTGCGTGGCTCACTCCTGGGTGTCCTGTTGGGTGGCTGGGCCACCGCCGTGATAGCGCACAGTTATCTGTGGTTTAGTTGTGTGGTGACTGTTCCCCATGGCGAACAGCATCCAAGTAGTCTGAAACAGCCAAACTGTGGTAAGCTGGAGGGCTGCAGCCAAACAGATTCATTCTGGCCTGGGATCCCATGCTAAGCAGATAGCCAGCCAGCTAGGGGCTCAGTGGATCATCTGTGGCATCAGCTTCCAAGACAAAGTCTCATAACCCCCTGGGATATTCCCTCTAGGGAATATATGGGTTTCCTTACCACTAGGGACCAATGTATTCCGTAAGTCAGGGGGAAGACTAGGCGAGAAGCTGAGATGCCCATGCGTGATCTAGCATCAAGAAGCTCAGTGTCTTCTGTTGGTCCCACTGGCGTGAAAAAGGAAGCGTAGAGCCCATGCAGGCTGAGACTGAACAGGTCCTACAGCAACATGGCTTGGCCGGTTCCTGTATGGGACCAAGATGCTTTCGTCCCCAGGATAGGATGGAAGGCAACTGGTGTCCAAGTGGAGCTCCTGAGAATACCAGAGCAGATGGCAGGGGTGGGGGCCATCAGAGTTTGCTTCTTTTTATAGAGTGACAGGGGCAACTCCCTTTGCAAGCTTATAACCTTCTGGCTCCCAAGGACACATTTGTTGAACATTGTAACAAGCTGCCCCTTTCAGGATATAGATGGAAGCCAGGGATCCCACTGACATTCCAGGTGCAGCAACCAGGAGTCTCTAGGAGGACATATGAACCTAGGCCTCAGAGTGGACCGTTTCAGGTGTCAGGTCTTAAACAGAGGCCTGCCAACCGGTAGACACAACAGATAAGCAAAAAAGGATGTGTGAAGGCCAAAGCCAGCCTCTCAGGAAGGAGACTCAACAGGCAGAAAGCATGGGGACCCCAAAGAGTGCCCTGTGGTCAGGGTGCCCAGAAAACAAGAGGAGTACCTTAGGGGAACAATATTGCCTCCTTGAGGGAAAGAGACAGGTGTGTCCCTACATCCAACCCTCCTGGTTCCCTGACTTCATCTGACTCCTACCACTCTTTGGTCACTCCAGCACCTGGAAGACCCCTTTGAAGAAAGCTCCTACCAGTGACCATGCCAAGAAACAAAGCTGCCCACTAAATGCCTCCTTCCAGGGTTAGAGAGTCAGACATGGCATGTTAGCGCCCCCTGGTGGTATTCCTGGTCAGGGTTGATCATGTGGGCCATCCAAGCACTGGCTTAACAGTCCTGGGGGAGCAAGCAGTTCTGTGATTCTGACCCAGAATCTTGTGGTTTCAAAATCTCTGAAAGAGTGTGGAGGGTCTTGACTCAGGGACACTTGCAGCCTGCCTCCTGGGCTGGCATTTGAGGACAATGACAGACAATATGTTAGCACAAGGGCCCTACCACCATCTAGTCAGAACAGGAGGCCACAGTGCAGGGAGCTACAATCACGGACCACTTTGGCCCCAGGGCATGACACCACTCCAAGTACCCACTGAGATCCAGACCATTAACCCCAGAATCCCAGGCTAGACCATGTACAGTCCTCTAAGGCCGAGCAGTGACAGACAACCAAAAATTGTGGATATTACATGGCCAAAAGAAGGCCCTGAGGTGTCAAAGAGTCTCTACCTGCTCCTGTGGGATCCCCAGGCACCATGCAGTTCTCTGAAATTCAAGGTCCAGCTTGGAGCAGGCAATAGAGAGGGACAGAAACAGGCCCAGTTAGGTCTTAGAAGTCTAGTGTTTGAACAGCAATAAAAACCCAGTATCTTCCTGGGCGATGGTGGCGCACACCCTTAATCCCAGCACTCAGGAGGCAGAGGCAGGCAAATCTCTGTGAATCTGAGGCCAGCCTGGTCTATAGTGTGAGTTGTAGGACAGTCTGTCTGAGAGAGAGAGAGAGAGAGAGAGAGAGAGAGAGAGAGAGAGAGAGAGAGAGAGAGAGAGAGAGAGAGAGAGAGAGGAAGGAAGAGGAGGTGGAGGAGGAGAGGAGAGGAAGAAGAAGAGAAAAGAGGAGGAGCAGAAGAAGAAAAGTCATCAATGGAGTCATCAAAGACAGGTGCCAGATGAAGCCAAGGGACCAGGAGGCTTGGATGTGGGAATACACACACCTGTCTTCCCCTCAAGGAGGCGTCATTGTCCTCATAAGATCCCCACTTCTTTTCAGGGCGCACAGAAAAGAAAAGCCCAGTATCAAGAAAAGCCCAGTATCATAAACCTTGTGGCCAAAAAAGTAGATTCTCTGGCCTGGGTAGAGACTCCCATTTCAACTGAGCCAGATCAACACAATAGCCTGGCCAAAAGACCACCCCTAGGAAGGCAGGCTCGCCTTAAACAAAGCTAAAGAGGTGAGCAGAATAGTTTTTCATCTAATGAGATAATGCAGTTTTCCTCCCCAGAATCTCCTCTCCAGTACAGAACTTACCAGGCCACAACCATGCAGCTTTGGAAGCCTGCTCACTATGTACACAGTTTCTCCTTTCCTATCTCCTTTCTAAGCACGTTTTCCTGACACTCTGCGCTTCCCCAACATCTCAGGCTGTCTTACTCTTACTCTTTCTCTAGAGCCTCCCTCCCCTCTAAGCAGCTTCTTGTCCACCACGTGGCTGACATCCATGGGGCTCTAACTACGTGGCTTTTTCCTCCGTGTTCCTGCTCTGGGCAACTTCTGAGACTCACAGCTTGCCTGTTCTGGGTTTTGTTTTAACTCTAATGAAATTGTCCTCAAACTTCCACTTGAGTTTTTCTTACATTATTTTATGAAAGAGACCCCCCCATTTTCCCTTTATCGCTGGAATCTCCCCAGGGCAGTCTTAGCTACTGGTAAGTATAAGGGGGCTGGTCATCCATACCCCTGCGCCCCCATCCACAGGGACCAGAAGCCTGGGAGATCTTCCCCATTCAGAACTCCTCCTAGGTGACAGGGAACCAGATGTCAGCCAGCGACACTATTCTTTCACCGTCTAAATGCCACAGGCGCAGCCTGCTCTCAAGTGATGCCCACCACATATCCATCAACGAGACCAGAGTCAGCACCCCCATGCTGTCCACATCGGTAGGGACATTGAGTCCTCATGTTGGGGTCAGTGCTGAGGAGGGAGGTGCTCACAGGAAATCAGCAAGCACACTGGGCTTTAAGAGTAAATGGGATCAGATCTGTCCAGGATTGAGAGGGTCAGAGTGTCTCACAGTAGGGTCCTCCAGTGGGTCCGTAGAAGGGGACCTTAAAGACCCAGGGATCAGTGACTGAGATGGGGGCACCCCGGCCATCCACCTGGCCCCACTCACCTCACCACCTTGGTTCAGAAGGCTCTGTCTCATTATCATTCAAACCTCCAAGAACACACCACTACATGTCAGTGCACACGTGGAAATTCCCATGTGCTCAGTCCCAGCCACGTGACTTTGGACAGGCCACCTGCCTCCCTGAGGTGTGTTCCTCTCTTCTATGTCATGTCTTGGGTGTATACACAAAGGAATCTAAGTCAGCGCATCACAGAAGCACCTGCTCACCCGTGTTTACTGTCCATCAGCTGCAGTAATGGAGTCGCAGCTGAATGGATAAAGAAGTGTGGCATCGGTACACAGCAGAGTTGTAGTCAACCATGAAGAAGAACAAACATGTCCTTTGCAGGGGAGTGGAGATCATCTTGTTAAGTGCAATAAGCCAGGCTGGGGGCGAGGGGGTGGGCATAAGGGGAGGTGATGAAAGTAGAAGCTGGCCTATCAGAGAACAGGAAGGAAACCCATGGGGAGGGACAAATGTGGGTACTAGGAAGACAAGAGGCAATCAAAGTGGCTTAGATGCGTGTATGTAAATGACATAAGGCACACTACTCTGAGAATTAATAACCACTAAAAAAAAACTGGAGGGTAAAATCTTTCATGTACAACAAAATGGTCTTGCAACTTCACAGAGCCACTGCCTGTGGTCCCTGATGTGCCCCTCGCTCAGACAGAGCCAGCCCTGGCCTGAGCCCATCAGCCCACAGTGCCTGACTGGGGAGGACCCTGCACATCTAGCCATCCCTCTTCCTTTGAACCCAGCATGTGGTAGGACGGAGATGTCAATTAAGGGCTCTTCAATCAGACCACAGTCTGGTTGCCGAGACAAGACCTCTCTACTCCAGACCAGGAGAACAGCCCTGCTTCTGCCTTGGAGTTTCCAGTCCTCCATCAACAGTAACGGGTAATCTGTGATTTGGTGACAATGGAAAACAAAATTTGCTGTTAGATTGTTTTTTTGTTCTTGCCAAGTTAGGATAAAGTCTCTGAAATGACCAAGGAAAGAAGGATGCAGGGGAGAGGGAACATGGAGGGACTAGTAATGGGATCATGGTCCTATGTCCCCTCCTGTCCCTCAACAAATAGATGAAGGAAGCTGATGGGACTGCCTGGTGACATTCAGACAGACTGGAGGGAAGAGCAGGAAGCAGTGAGGATTGGGGTAGCACAGAATGCCTCAAGCATCCACAGCAGATTCCACGGAGGACAGAGGAACAGATGACCAGAGATCCATGGACCCAGAATTAGGGAGGCCTGTAGTGCCAACAAAGGAGCCCATCAGGCTGTGACTGCCGGGTGTGGATACCTCCTGCCCTTTGGGAAAACAGTGAAGTCCCATCCCTGGGACAGGGCTACAGGAATCCAGAAGAGGACGAAACTCAACCCTTGACCTCTGGAGCCTGAAGATTCTTCCTTCTCTCCCCATGCCCAAGCATGGCATCTACTCCTTTCTCCCATCTCCTGAGTCACCAGCACCCAGCCCTCAGGGACAGGAGCTGAAGGAGGCCAGATGAGCAATGAGCCTTCTACACCTGTAAGCATTGGCCACCAGAGGGCAGCATGACTCTCCAGAGCCCTGGAGTCAAGAGGGAGCCCCCCCCCCCCTGCCCATGACACACCACTGTCCTGCCAAGCCTCTTTAGGGGAGCGAGTCCTTGTTTCCAGGAAACATGGACCAGAGAGAAGCAATCTCTGTCATGAGAGGACCCATGCATTTCTGTCTGTCAAGGTCTCATGTTTGGTTTGTTGTTGTTTTGTTTTTTTTCAAGACAGTGTTTCTCTGTGTAGCCCTGACTATCCTAGAACTAAGCCTATAGACCAGGCTGGCCTAGAACTCACAGAGATCCACCTGCCTCTGCCTCCCAAGTGCTGAGGTTAAAGGTGTGCGCCACCACCGCCCTGTGATTGGTTAGTTTTGTGAAACAGGATTTCACAAGCTCAAACACATGCTTCTCCTGTCTCAGCCTCTTCATAACTAGGGCTGCCCTGCGCTGTCAGTCAGTGGGTTCAAACTGGCCTATTCCTTGGTCTGTGAGCTTACAAGTCTGAACCATAAAACACTGTTCATCAAGAATATTCATGCAATCATTGGTTTCAAGAAGGCGTCACCAACAACGCTGGAGCATTAGCACCCGGGTTCATCCAGTATCTCGAGTTAACCCATGGCTCTAGGTGACATTAGCTTGGGACTCAGGAGGTCTCAGGCCACTGAAGGTGAGAAGGGGTCACCAACAAAGCTGGGGCATTAGCACCCCAGATCATCCAGTATCATCTAAAGATGGTTCTCGAGTTAACTCATGGCTTTGGGTGACATTAGCTTGGGGCACATTGGAGGCTTCAAGTCACAGAAACGGTGCCTCTAAGGTACAGGAGCATGAAGGGGTGTGCTGACATAGCAGAGTGGGGTGGCACCACACAGTTGGCATCTTAGCAGGATGTCATGGGGCTGCATGTGCCATCGGATATGCCTCACTTGGCTTTCCCCAAAAAGTGGGAAGACCGTCAGGGGCTGGGGAGGGGTGTGTTAGTCATGGACCTGGAGTTATAGCCAGCAACTGGCTGAGTGTCCATCGTGTGCCAGGCTCAGTGCCAGATTCAGGGCCAAACACATGTCCTGCCTCATCTTTCCTCTCTCCAGACAGAGCAGGAAGCATCTAAGCAAAACCAATCTCTGAGCATCCCAATGCCACCCACGTTCCCTAACTTGAGTGACAATGGGAGAAGGGGCTAGGGCAGAGCAGAGGCCGGGGACCCAGCGAGCTCAGGCTAGGCCACCGTCTTCTCTGACTCAGAGGAAGCAGATGAAATCAGGTTCCAGAATTTAGCACTGAATGAGTCAGTGAGCACCCTGCCCTGAGAAGTCACCAAGCTCCCCCAGAGAGACTCAGTGACCAGAAACAGAGCTTTCCCTCCTGGAAACCAGATGTGCTTGCCCTCCTGGAGATTACAGCATCAAAAGGTTTTAGGGACAGTTTTCCTCAGAGTCAGATTGAGGTACAACAGGACACAATTTGGCTTGGGATGCCCTCATCTAGCTTCCAGCCTGCTGCAGACAGAATTCTATTGGATTATTGGGCCCTGACCCTTGGACTGGCTGAGGAGGTCTAACATGCACCCCTGTTTTAACAGATCTCTTTCTTTCTTTCTTTTTTTTTTTTTTTGATTTATTTATATATAGCATCCTGCCTGCATGTATTCCTGCAAGCAGGAAGAGGACACCAGATTTCATTACAGACGGTTGTGAACCACCATATGGTTGCTGGAAATTGAACTCAGGACCTCTGGTAGAACAAACAGTGCTTTTAACCTCTGAGCCATCTCTCCAACCTGTTCTTAATAGATCTCTTGCAACTCAGCCCTGTGGGCTTAACACATTGCAGCTACTCCTGGAGAGATGAGGAGAGAGAGGCTTCTGCAACAGAGAGTTAGGTAAGGTGCCCAAAGTAACACAGTCTGGAGGTAGGGACGACAAAATGTGCATCCTACACTCAGGCCACACTCACCCAGTAAAGGCAAGTCACTGCGTGTCTGCTTTCTGTCCAAAGCTGGGAAGCGCCCGATACCTGATGCCCCATGCCCAGTGGCTCATACCTCTATCTTCACAAAGAACCAATCCCATGCCCCCTCCTCCAAAAAGCCTGCCTGAGACCTAAGGAGATTAGAGCCACATCTCAATTCTGTTCCTGTCCTTCAATGCTCCCTACCCTAGGTCGTCTTTGTGCACCAGAGACAGGTCTGGACAAGCCCCAGAATCCTCATGTGGGGGGGGGGCCTGCCTCGTCCACCTCCTTCCTGCCCTTGGATTTCCTATGACAGATCTCCGTGCCCATGTAAACACCGAAGGCAGCAGGAGAAGAGTCGTCAGCAGACCGTAAACAAACCTGCTCCGGAGATGAGGCCCAGGCAAGCTATCTGGACAGGGTTGAATCCCTGCAAAGTTTACAGTGGGAAAAAGAATTATCCACAAGGATTGAGGAACTGCAAAGACGCTTGTTGATGAATGAGCGAGGGAATGAATGAGACCGATGGTGTGTGCCCAGAGGATGCTCACAGTTGCTGAGAGGCGATGGCAGTTAAGCCAGGGTCCTCTCTAGTCAGTATCTCTGTGTCCAGCTCAGAGGTCGCCCTTCCTCAGCTTCCATCTGCACATCAGAGTCACTGTGGAGCTTCTAGAGAAGCACATGTATTCAGTGTTTCCTCCATTGCTTCCTGTGCTGGACCAAGGTGCCTGAGGGCATGTGGATCCCTCCAGCCACAACTACACAGTACAGGGGACCCACTGAAAACTGTCCACCTCAGATATCCTCCCACAAACCCAAATGCTGCTGGCTTCATTGTGCAGGGGGAACTGAGGCTAAGCGACTTGCTTCTGCCATCCCCGAGTGTCTCTGCCACCCACTCACTTCCTCGTTGTCTCCTCCATCAGACCAGAGTCCTTAGGCTTAACACAGCCAGGCTACACAGAGGAACCTTGTCTCAAAAATAGAAAAAAAAAAAACAAAGAGGACAGGTAGATGGCAAGTCAGGTCTCTTCAGGCTGATTGTTGGTTTTACACAATGGGAGGCTGGGTTCTTTGTGGGTTAAGTTCACCCCAGGCCTGTGCCTGGACCCTTCACATCCCCAACTTGTTTCAATTCACCTTGGAGCAGGGTGTCTCTCACTATAGTAAATGTATTCCTAACCCCTATGTGGTCTTTGAGAAAGCCAGACTACTGTGGCTGACATCGGTGTGGCGACCTCCTGGATTTGTGGCCTGCTGGCCACTTCCCACCACAAACCAGCTTGAACGCCCCATAGAAAGAGGCCTGAGTCACAGGGTCCAGGATGATGCTCAGTGTGGCCATGAGGTACTTTCCAAAAAACAGTTAGAGGAAGGGCCCGTGCAAAGTCATTCTCATGGGACAACAGACCATTTAGTGTGACCCTCACCATCAACAGAGGCCCACGGCCACTGCTTTCCTGAAGTCACCTGGGGCCAGGAGCTGGCTGGGTGACACACGTTGCCTGCTGACCATGAGAACATACCTCAACCGTGGTGGGTTATCTGACAGCCTGGAGACATGCCTCCCTGCCTCCTCAACTCCTTCCCAGCTACCACCGTCCAAACACCTTCTAGGCTTGGTCTCTGTCCTCCTGACATGACCTGGAACTCTGTACCAGGCTGGCCTTGAACTTGCAACAGTCTTCCTACCTCAGCCTCCCAAGCCCTAGGATTGTAGAAGAACAATACCTGAATCAGTTAAACTATGAATTGTGCTCCTGCTCCCAAGCTAAAGTCTGACCTTTGCCACATACTGAGCTCTGCAACTGCTCATACTCTGAGCCCTGATCTTGATTATGCCCTGAGTCCTAAGCCTGGTCACATAGTGAGAGCCTTGCTCTTATTTGCACACTGAGCCTTGGTCATGCTCATATACAGAGCCTTGGTCCTGACCACACACTAAGCTCCTGTCTGGATAATATTCTAGTCCCTGATCTTGCTTACGCTCTGTCTTGACACTTTTCAAACATTCATCTCTGATTGTACACTGAGCCTCGATCCCTGTCACAGCATGAGTCTTGATCCTGATCATGCAATGAACACCGTTCACAGGTTGAGCTCTGGCCTTCCACATTGCCCCTCGAGGTCACCAAGACAGAGGGGTCTCTTATTTAATCTCTTTCCGTTGAGCCAATTGAGGCTCTACAGCTGGAAATTGAGCCCTGGTGTTAGACTTCCTTCCATCAGGACCTCATGGAAGAGAAGGGAAGTGAGGAGAAGAGAGAAGAGAAGAAAAAGAGGCTGGCTCACCTGGAAAGAGAATTAGGACTCCCTGATGACACACAGGTTGGCTGTCCTGGGGCTACTTGTCCATGAAGCTAGGGACAGAAAAGGTCCCTGACTGGTAACTGTGGGGAGACTAAATAGAGTTAGTGCTGCTGATAGAGCCAAACTCCCGAGAGACATCCAGAGAGGTAAGTGGCTCTGGGAGCCCTCAGGATAGAACAGGCCTTATTGGGGGACAACCCGTAGCTCTCCCTGTAAGCAAGGCTTTGTGTCCCGGTGAAAGATGATGGAGCAGCTCCTCTCCTCCAGGGCTTGTTCCCCTCCTCCGTAAAATGTGACCAATGGGGGTGGACAGCAAAGAGCATGCATTGTCCTTTCAGAGGACCCAAGTTCAAGTCCCCAGCATCCATAACAGACAACTCACAACTACATGGAACTCCAGCTCCAGGGCATCCAACACCTTGCCCTGTCCTCTGAGAACACCTGCATCTATGTGCACATTCCTCCCCCACAGACAGACAGACAGACACACACACACACACAATTTAAACATAAAATAACTCCTTAAAACCCGAGAGACAGTCAAATCCCCAGACAATTCTAGAAACCTTGGAGCTCTGTACACCTCAGAGTCTGGTGTAGAGCCTAGAAAGACAGCAAGACGTACACAAGGCCCATTGTAGGCCTCTGTCAAATCCACTGTGGTCCTCAGCAAGCTGTGGCCATAACCCAAAGTGAGAGGGTCACTCTGAGGACCCTCAGCTCTGGCAGGTCAGATGCTGGGCAAGGCGTTAATCCAGCTTCATTACCTCTTTACTCCACTGCTGTTTGGATTCAGGATGCTGGACATGGAGTCTGACCTGCAACCCCTACCAGGCTCACCTTGTTTGACTGTGCATCAACTGGGAGGGGAGGGGTGGCCCCTCCCAGTCACTTGGCTCTGAGTCAATCCCTTGCCTACCAGTCAATCCCAGGGATTTGTTACCAGCCTTCCAGAAAGTGACCATCCTGGCCAGCAGCATCCCTTTTCCCATTCCCACCATGCCCCCCTAGTACCCCTCAAGGGTGATGCCAGGGCAATGCACAGCATCCCCGCTCTGAACATATAGCAAGGCAGTGAGGTCCAGAGAGCAGCTCCAGCTGTACCATGGACCCAATGTGCCGTCCCACACAGACTCAGCTGTCCTGGTCCCACGGGAGCATCAGAGGCCAGACAGGTCGGAAATAGAAAGCAGATCCAGGCCCTGCGGGGGATCTGGCCAACTCCTGATTCTGGTTGAGTTCGGCCAAGGGAGCTGAAGCCCAGCCAACTCAGAGTGGTACATGGGCCCCAGAACCAGTCTGCTGGAAGAGACAGAAGCCCACACTTTGCTCAGGTACCAGGCCTGGAGCTGTTCCTGGAGCTTCTATGAAGAAAGCTCACTGGGCTTTGGCTCCGTATGTGACTGGCAGTTTGACGGAACAGACAGACTCCAGGCCTGGCTCTCCTCTTCCTAACTATGTACCCTTGGACAGGCGACTTTACCTCTGCTATTTATCCTCCCTGAGAATAGAACCCAGCAGCCCTTCAGAAGGCTTGAAGCTTGAGGCCCAGCAGCTGGCCCATGCCGGACTGACACCACTGTGGGTGCCTCGTTCTGCATTTCTTTGTTGTTTGGTGAGACAGAGTTTCTCTGCATATCCCTGCTGTCTTAAAACTCACTCTGTAGACCGGGCTGGTCTCGAACTCACAGATATCTGTCTGCCTCTGCCTCCTAAGTACTGGGGTTAAAGGTGTATGCCACCTCCGCCACCTTCATTCTATATTTCTTGCTGAACGATGGACCCTTGGATTAAGTTTTCAGACAGAAAGTCACACCCCAGCAGTGGCTCAGTTGAGTAGAGTCTCCCAACTGCCCCTGTTGGTGTCACGGTACCTCGATACAAGCAAAAGTAGAGAGTGTGTTGCTGTCTCTCAGATTACCTTGCTCAGGACCAGATCACTCTGAGACCCCCTGAAGCCTCCTCAGCCCTTTTGAGGCCCACTTAGCCCCTCGGGGTCAAGGATAGCTAAGTCTCTCCTTCCCTACCTGTAAAGGCTGTGTTTCCCCAGAGACCCACAGTGCCCTTCGGTTCCACACTTGGGAGAACCATCTCCTCGCTCCAGCCTCTCGCTGCTGTTACCCGTGCTCCTGGCCTGTCACCTACGACCCATGCACCTATGTCACCCCTCAAACAAGGTTCAGGAAGCAAGGCAGCAGCTGCCCTGGTCTCTGCAGCCTCAGCACCACCCTTTCCTTCAGATCTATACAACCTGCCAAGTGATAGGACAGGCTCCGCCCAGGAGCTTCCCGGAGGTGGAAGGGCACCAGGGAGGTGAGGACAGCACACCCCTTCCTGTGCTGTCCCAATGTGGAGACACGGCAGGGAAAGGAACAATGGAGCCAGGCTGTACCTGGGCATCCCAGGTATAGAAAGTCCCAGCCACTGGCCAGGATACCCAAGTGTAGGAGAACAAGTGGGCACTGACCTCAAGGGAAGGAGCATGGTTTTCTGGGATCGCCCCTGGCCAGCTGGTGAAATGTGAGCTCCTCCAGCCTCAGGCCCTGTTCTTGCCTGCCAATCAGGCCCTGCCCACAGAAGTGACATTGAGTCCCTACCCCTCAGCCCTGCAGCCTAACAGAAGCCTGAAGGCCTGCCTCCACAACCAGAAGCCAGCGCTGACCTAAGGGAGGCCGTCTGGAAAGACATGAGCTCCTGCACTTCTCTGGGTCTCAGTTTGCCCATATGGGATAGATACAATGAAATCCTGAGAATATAAAGGTGAGTGCGGACTAACCCTGGAACCTTTCATTTCCCAGAGGATCAAAGCCACCACCGTGGCTCTAAGGGCTGCTGAGACTCGGTGTGAAAGTGTGAAAGCTCCCTCCCAGCCCCCATCACACTCTCCGGGTCTCTGCTCTACAGACCTTGACTGTTCAGCTGCCCCTTCCTGGAATGGTTTCCCCTCCCTCTGCCCATCCAAGCAGCCCTGCCCTCATTCCTGTCCTGGGCTTGCTGGATCTGCAACTAGGCACCTGCTTCTTCCTGTAGTCTTTATCACACCCAGTGTGAGCGCTGGGGGCCTTGGACCTCCTGTGCACAGCCCTCCTGGGTCTGCAGTGTAGAAAGACTGCTAAGTGGTTACTCAGGGAAGCATGGTAGTGTGATTGAAATGGATGATAGACACGAGGAGCAGAGGACTAGAGAGAACTCCCTAGCAGAGCAAACAGCCCTCCACAGCCTTAGTCCCAGCGAGGTTCAACCCTTGCCCTGCCCAAAGACCTTCCTCTGCCAGCAGTCTGTGGCTACACCTGCCTGGATGCCCTGAGCCCCAACCTGCCGGGGCAGGACCCACCTTGCAAATCTCTCCTCTCTCAGAGACTGGCCTAGCTGTTCTAAGACAACGCACAGCCTTGGGCCATAAGCCAACCCTGCCCCCCTTCATTCTTCCTGGTCTGAACAGCTGCGGCTCACCCACCCCTCCGTCTAGGGGAGGTGTGGTATTTCTGACCCCCTAGGCTCCTTCTGGCCCCAGCTCCTCTAGACAGCCAGCAGGGGTGGGGAAGGAGACCGCTCCGCCCCCACCCCACCCACCCCTCTGCTTGTGTCCAAAAGCAGCTGGCTGGCCTGACGTCAGGCCCTGGGAAGGCACTGTCCGTTGGTCACAGACCTGGAGTTACAGAGCCCAGGCTCCACGCAGAGGAAGGCACAGCGAGAGCCGGTGAGTTCCCCAGGCATCGCTCCCTCCTGTATCCCCAGGCAGGTAGCACAGCTCAGGGTACCCTCATTATCCAGGCAGGTGACTTAGGGGGAAGAGAGGGGACGGGAAGAGAAGCAGTCCCAGGAAGCAAGCCCACCTCACAGCCCTCGGCCACAGAGGCAATCACCTAGATGGAAAGATTGAGCCCCAGAGGGTCAGGGAGTGGAAACGGCACCCTCCCTGCCACATCAGTGACCCTTGCCCACCTCACCCACTCTGGGTTTCATTCATGAAATTGATCATCCATTTGGTCAGCACTGGGCTTCCCATCTGCTGCTGAGTCCAGAGCCAAAGTTTGGTTTCCTCTCCTGTCAAGGCAGTAATGTGGTCCCTCAGACGAGGTTAGGAAATGAAAAGTGACCCACATTGACTTGATGAGCTCCGGATCCCCAGCCACTAGCACCAGGAGGGGACAAGGCTTGCTGCAGCACCCAGGGGACGACTTCTGTCCTGGATGGAGGCCTTTGCTATAGCCCAGCTCCTTCCTCTTCCCTTTTAGGAGTGGGGAAACTGAGGCCCCTTGCTGGATTTGTCTGCTCAGCCCCACAACACAGCCTCAAAGCTGATGCTTTCCAGCTGGGCTTACCCTGATGTAGCTGCCCTGTGAGAAGGCAGGAGAGCAGGGTCCCGAGGGGGCTGGCTGGCTGGGAACTGGCTGGTGGCCAGAGTGCCTGGCGGGGCAGAGACAGAGCAGCTGGGTAGCCTCAGGCAGGACTGAGACAGAGGCAGTGGCAGGAATGCATAGCCCGCAGGGGTACCTGCCACTGCCCACCTTAATCTGCCCTCCACAGCAGGCCGCCAGGGACTTCCATCCCCCCCAGGGGCTGCCTGGCTGCGTCAGTGCGCAGGTCACCCTGCCAGCACCGTCAGAGTGAAGGAAACCATGCTTTCTCCTGGGAGCCCCCAGGGGACTTCTTCCATCCTACACAAGGTGGTGTGATCTGGGGAGTCTATCAGTAACCCCAGAAGGCCAGGGGGGAAACAGAGGCTCAGAGAGGCCAGGGAGGGTCTCTCTAAATTTTCGTTCTAAATCCCAGGCTGCCCTCTTTATATAGCTTAGGTTGATCTCAAAGTCGCAACAATCCTCCTGCCTCAGTTTCCAGTGCAATGTTAGAAGTATGCACATCAGACCCATTTCCAGCAGGTTTCTGTTTGGAGGGTGGAAAGAGGTGTGTTGATTTGTTTTGTTTGACAGTTCTTGGTTTGGTTGACTGGTTGGTTGGTTGGTTGGTTGGTTGGTTGGTTGGTTGGTTGGTTGATTTTAGTTTTTAAGATAGAATCTCACATAGCTCACGTGAACTCAAAGGCTCACTGTGCTGCTCAGACTGACCTCAAACTCACAGTGATCCCCCTGCTTCTGCCTCTCAAATTCTGGGATTGCAGGTATGTGCTCCCACACCCAACTGCAGGGGGTCTTTCAGAAGCACTCATTTTCATTCTCCACAGCTGTTCTGACATAGGTCACCTAGGCCACACCCTTACTAGTTCCAGTCCAGCCAGATACCACACAAGTAAAAAACAGGGAGGCAGGTGAACATAACTCTGTTGGACCATTGGGCTGCTGCAAAAAGAACAAGCAAAGTTGGGTACTCCAGCAGCACCCCCTGAGGAGGAAGGTGAAGCAAGTCCAAAAAAGTCTGGGTAAGACTCCTTCCATAGATCTAGTCAAAACCAAGGCCACCATGTACCTAGGTTGCTTTGGCTTCTCACAAAGTATTGAGCCACATGAGGGGTTCCTACCTCAGGACTTGGAATGTGTTTGCCCAGCCTCCTCCTTCACTATTCCCTTAGATGGGTCTCCTGGCCCTGATTTCACTCCAGCTGTGAGCTGTATGAGGAAGGACCACCTCAGCCTACATCCCTTAAGCCCCAGTGTTGGAGTTCCACGGGATCCAATGCCTCAAAGTTCCCAGCTGTACCTGCAGCCTGCAGGGTACAATAGGTGGCTGAGCCAGTCCTCCTCTACTCAGCTGGAGGGGAACTGGCACAGGGCAAGCATAGGCGCCTGGCCTGCTGTGCACCCAGCCCGAACAGAGCATATATCCGAGAACTGAAGAGTGCAGAATTTAAACCTAGAACTTCCACCCCTACTGCTGAACCCCAAAATAAACCTCTCCAAGCCCTAGTCTCTTAACAACAAAAACTGGGCCAACAACACCTACTTGGGGTTTCCTTGAGAGGTGGTAGTGAGATCCTTGGAAGTATCCTCATAGGGGTCAAAGATTTATGGGACTATATTGCTCTCTCCCCTGGGAGGGGTGTCCATGGTACCAGGGACTTAAGGGGGCTCAGCAGAGTTGTGTGGGGTAGTAACTGTGAGTCCCAAGGTCACCAGGTACCTCAGGCACAGGGAAGAGAATATGTAAAGACTCTACCAGGCAACCCAGGTGTAAAAAACAGCACGCCTGGGGTGGAGAACAGCAGGTACAGAGACCGCGCGTGCCAGGCTAAAGGTCTAAACTCCGAAGAAGTAAGCAGCTGCCCCATTGGCACTTCCCAGCAGCCCTAGAAAGGCTGAATTGACAAAGTAGGGTATCAGAGACTGGTGAAGTGGTAGTTGTCCAGGCTAGAGGTGAGCAAGAAACTAGGATGGCAGGAACACATTTTTAGGAACACCAGGACCCCCAAGTGTTGCCAGTGATCCCCCAAAACATGTGGCATTCCCATTAAGGTCAAGGACTCAGCTAAATGTTCCCAGATAATGACTTTGTGGAAGTAGCAAGATACAACCCGGGTCCTATTCTCAACAGTGCTCAGTCTGCTCCCAGAAAGGCTGGATTAGGGGTCCGAATGTCCAAACAGTGTTTCAGGGAGCTGCCAGGTGACCCAGGGCAAGTCTGGTCCTTACGCAGGACTGAATGAGGAGGAACCAAAGGGCAACTCAGAACAACCAAACACAACTGATGCTGGATCTAAAGAGGATGCTACCAGGCCCAACAGAGTAGTTCACACATGTAATCTCAACACTTGAATAGCTAAGGCAGGAGGATTGCTGTGAGTTCAAGGCTAGCCTGTACTTACATGGTAGGTTCCAGTTTAACCTGGACTAGTGTATGACTGTCTCAAAAATCATGATTTAAAAATAAGCAGGCAGGTGCTTCTTCAACCCTGGCTCTCTTGTCCTTAGAAGGCCATGTGTGTCTTTATTAGGGTTACAGGCTGAGCCCTCACAGATTTAAACATATACCTGTGATCTTGGAGCCCCAAGAACCACCCAGTTGCTGAAACTAGCCCTCCTGCTCCCTGCGTGGCTTTCAGTCCTACCCAACACAGCTCAGACCTTCAGGTCACAGTTTCCATGCTGTGTGACCCTGGGCAGATGGCTTGTCTCTCCTGTAAAAGCTGCTACTGCCTTGTGATTATGGAGTGATCATACTCATTCCCAGCTGGTGCCAAGAGCACCTCAACGCCTGCCCCTCCCAAGCCTGGCACAGAAAGTCAGGTGGAGCAGGATCCAGAGTCACCCTTGAGCTTCCTGGTCTTCTGTGGAACCAGGCAGGGCAGCCAGCCTGCAGAGGAGCAGCTGTTGGGCCACATACAAACATCAGGGTGGTTTTGGGCAGAGCCTAAGAAAAAGCCAAGATAAGCTACTTACCACTCACAGGTTGAGGAGAGAAACAGTCAGTCTCTGGTGCCCAATATGGAATCCTAGGCTAGAGCATTCCGTGGCTCTGTGCTCAGAAACTGTAAAGGACAGAGGTGGCCACCCCTATCAGTGTTCTGGGCATAGTATATCAACATGGCCTCGAGGGAGGGAACGGAGTCAAGTGACTTGAGGAGAGGTTCACTCTGTCCCTGGAAGCTTCCTAAAAGCGCTGAGAAATCCTGGGAAGGCTGGCGTGGCCACTCAGGATCCTTCAGCATGCTCACAGTAACTGTGCAGTTCTCTTGTGCACGCCGTGGTCATTTTCCCCTGAGCCATGCAACACCTCCAGGTCTCTCCACTGGACCGCCTTCATTTATCTAGGTCCCCAGAGTCTTGGCTCTACAAGGTGGAGTGACTCGCGAGAGCATGGTGGAGGCAGAGCACGTTTAAAGTACACAGTTCCATGGAGTGTGGTGGTGGAACGGGATGGGGACAAACCCAGCAAGCTGGGTGGCAGCAAGGGGCTTCCTAGCAGAGGTGGCAGCCTTGCTCAGCTGGTGGATAGGGAGGGTACAACTGTGGGCAGAACTAATAACAGGGCCCCCAGCTCCACCCTTAGTGCAGCCCTGAGGGGTCTGCAAAAGTGAGCAGTGGACAAGGCAATGAGTGCCAGAGCAAGAAGCCAACCTTACTTCTCCTGCAGGCTTTAGCGGGATGGTGGGTTTGTGCTGACCACTTACAACCCATAGTCCCTAAAGGCTCAGACTGCTGGGAAGGTACGGGATGCAGTTTTATAGGGGTAGCTAAGTTACCGAGGGAGGAACAGAAGGCCAAGTCAAGGCAGGGATCACGCCTGCTGGAGAGAGTGTTTCCCTCTAGCAGGCAAGAGCCCTGGCATCAGAGCGACACCCCAGGTCTTTCCAAAACCCAGCCTCAGGCCCCTGGGGGAAAGGGACTGCATAGCCCCTCTGAAGCTTGTTTGCATGTGACCTGGGGACCTGGCCCACCACAACCTGCCCCCCGGCAAAGCCTCACCTGGCCTATAACATGGGAGTTCTGGCTCTCGTCACCTGGAGGGGAGAAGAGAAGTTAGCAGAGACAAGCAGCCTCCACCACATGCACTCACTCTTTGGTGAGGCCCAGAGAAGGCTCTTCTGCCCCAAAGCAGCACAGGCCACCATGGAGGTAAAGAAGCATAGTGGCCCCAATAGAAGCCTTCTCCTTCCTTGGGGAAGATGTGACTGTTAGACAAGTCTCTGTGACCTGCTGGCTTACAGCTTCCCTCTTCCTCAAAGGCTAGGTCTGTCTGTGTGTCCCCTTCCAGACTTCCCCAGGACACATACCCACCAAAGGCCTCTCTATCAGGATTGGTGGGGGGGGGGGGGGTCTTGTGAGTGAGCACTTAATGATACAGTGAGGACTTCACTGTGAGGAGAAGCTGGAACTAGGGGAGTACCGAAGGGAGTATCGGGGTGGACATCATAATGGGTACAGAAGCAGCTGTAGGTAGGAGGAGCATGCCAGTGTGAGGCCCCAGCTGTGGACAGAACCAGAACTCCACAAACAAACAAGACCAGGTCTTAGAGAGGGACACAATCAATGTGTAACTGGGATCAGGGACCAGTACGTAACTCTGTCCTGGACCAGAGTTTGGAATGACCTGGATCAAGACTCAGAATAAGACAGAATCAAGACTTGGGTTCCTTGAGTGGAGAATGAGGACATGGTGGGGATCAGGGTTCCTTCTGTGGCTCTGACTACAACAGAGATGTGTGTCTATTGGGGAGGCACCATACATGCAGGGTCAGGGTTCAAGATGTAACTAGGGCAGGGTGTGACAGAGGTTGGCCTTATTGCGTTTAGGGGCTTGGGAATCGATGAATGCCAAGTCCAAAAGCGACTTGGGACAAATGGATACGTTTGGTATCTATTAGTATACCAAAGTGCATGCTGGCTCCCAGGCTGTCTTAACATCACAAGTACCTGTTACAGGGTCTATGCTGGCATCCTGTCTCTTCTCAACTCTTCTTACCCAACACCTACCCTAAACTTCCACAGCTCATGGGCTTCCCTCTCCTAGCTTCTCATTCCCTTATAACCCTGCAATTTCAACTACTTCTTTTGTCTTCCTCTCTTGGCCCCCTCTCTCTCGGTCTCCTTTGCCTGTGCTCTCTTTGTCTTCATCTCTCACTCTCCCGCACTCTCCTTCCACGGTCCAGTCCAGTCTGCTGGACATGGACGGTTTACTACTTTCTCTGTCTGCTCTGCACTTTTCCAGATGCCTCTGGCTGTAATCTCCCTCATATCTACAATAAGAACCTTGCCCTCAACCATACCACGGAGCGGTCTTACCCTCAGTTTATACATCTGGTGCCGAAACCCTTCATTTATGCAGTATGTAATTAGGATCGGGGCTCATTGTATCTCTGGGATCATGTCTCAGCGTGTAATCAGGATGCAGGCTCAGAGAGGGATCAGAGCTCTTAAAACAAAACAAACAAACAAAAACCAGTGTCTCTTTATGTAGCTCTGGCTGTCATGGAGCTCTATAGACCAGGTCAGCCTCCATCTCATAGTGATCCTCCTGCCTTTAGCCCCTGTGTGCTGGAATAAAGGTGTGAACCACCACACCCAGTAGAGCTCAATGTTTGACTAAGGTTGGGCTCGGGGTGTTACAATGAACGGGGAGGCTTCTTATGTTACGGAGATCAGGGCTCAGTGTCCGACAAGAATCGGGACTCAGTGCGGGAGCAGGTTCCAGTCTCAGAGTGTGACAGGAACTAAGGCTCGTTGACTTACTGAGTCAGTGAGCAAGTAACTTCTGTGACACGAACATCAAGGCGCAGCTCTATCCAAAGTGAGGGCTAGTGTTCTTGGAGGGGAGCATCAGGTGTTTGCCTCCATCTACACTCCCTCTTCTAGACTCGAACATTCTGAACACAGCTCCCGACTCTCTCAAGGCTCAGGATACCTCAGAGTCCCACTGCGCTATTGTGTCCCCAGTACCTCAAGAGCGTTTCTTGTCACCACAGATGGCTCTGGGGAATTTCTGGGGACGCAGGACCCTGATGGCTGGCGTCACCCTGGGACTGATTCCCAGAGGAAACGCTGCAATGTTTATTACAAGCCTTTGATTGTGTCATTCACCCAAGGCCAGAGCAGACAGAGCCTGGGGAGAATCCACATAGAAGAATCTGCCTTGTTAACTCTGGGGTCTTTTCTTCTAACATATTCTTCCCCATGTCCTTGATCCTAAGGCACAACCCATAGTCCCCAGGTGCCAGGTCCTGACCCCATACCCCCTTGTGTCCGCTGAATATCTTTCCTGCCTCTTCCCTGCCCTGGTGTCTTGGAACCATAGGGTGACAGGAAGGCCATACAGTTTACTCAACAAACACTTCTACCTAGAGGGCCCAAGATAAGGACCCTGTGTCTTGGGCAGCACAGAGGCTCCTCCTAGAAACCTCGATGTAGTTAGTAGATGTCCAGGGTACGGGTCTCTGGGACAGAAGGTACACTGGATGACCTTAGCAGAGACTGAACTCTCTGAGCACACAGCTAGAGGAGGCCACCAGCCCTGCCAAAACCCCACCCTTCAAAGTTAAGGCTGCATCAACTCTGCTAGGATAGACATTGGATCCCCAACTCCCATCTACTGGGAGATGAGACTCTGGCTAATTCTAGGTTGGGGTGGCCAGAGGGAACCTGCTGCCCGAGGCTATATGTCCAGGTCCTGAAAGTGGACAGTGTCTGAGCTGTTTACAGCAGTCAGCTAACAAGGGGGACGCAGGGAGCCAGCCTATGGGTGGGAAGGGTTTTCTTGTGCCCTGCAGGGGGGTGGAGCAGTGGGCATCAGCAATGCTTCATGTGCCGCCCTCCTCCCTGCCTCTTCCCAGAGGCTCCTTTCTCCTGAAAAACCCCAAAAATGTCCATATTTGGAGGGTCAGCCTGCTGAGGCAGGGGGAGCGGTGCTGGGATCCTGTTAACCCTTCCTCTTTAAATAAAGGGATAAATCAGAGCAGAGTTAAACACTATGGCAGAAACATAAACAGCGGGTAGCTCCAGCCCAGCCCCCTGCCCGCCCCACGCCACCCTACACGGAGTTCAGTGTTTATTTGACTCACACCGGAGGCCCGGCAGCTAGGCAGCTTCTGCTGGGACCTGCCTCCTGGCTCCAGCTCTCAGCACCCATATAGCCTACTGAGCACCCATTCTCCAGGGAGGGTCCAGAGTGGTGATCTGGAACTGGCCGGAGAAGAAGTAAGAATAGACCAAGGCCCAGGGGCTGGGGCCTTGACCATGGGTGTGGGGCAGGGGCAGGGCAAGCAGCTTCTAGTCCCCCACGTGGGCCAGCTAGTCTTTGTCCCAGCAGAACTGGTTCATCATCCACCAGCTATGTCTGCAATGCTCCCAGAGGCAATGGGATTCCAGTGGCATAGAGCAGCATAGAAAGCGCAGTAGCTAAAGGACTTGCCTAAGGAGACACAGTTAGGACACGTTAAAAGCTGCCCTGAACTCACATAGCAGCCCTGTGTGTTCTTTGCTCTGGAGTCTCATGGCATCTGAGGACAGTCCCCCATGCAAATGTTGGTCTGTCCGTCCAGGATGGTCTCAGGAACCTCAACATCTTGCTCCATGCACTATGGATAGGGTCTGGGTGGAACGGAGAGAGCTGGGTCAAACAAAAGCATGGTTTGGGGAATGCTAGATACCTGGGATGACTCATCTGCTTGCTTCCAGGCTGGGGGCCCACTGACCACTGCCATGCCCTCTGCATCCCCCACGAGGCCCTGGGATGCTGTGCCCCCCAATACCACTGCAGCAGCATGGACCAATGGAAGTGTGCCCCTTTTCCACCTGTTTGCCCAGCTGGATGAGGAGCTGCACCAAGACTTCCCCAACCTGTGGCTGGCACTAATGGTCGTGCATGGCACCATCTTCTTGGCTGGGCTAGTGCTCAATGGACTAGCATTATATGTCTTCTGCTGCCGCACGCGAACCAAGACACCTTCAGTGATCTATACCATCAACCTGGTGGTGACTGACCTGCTGGTGGGCCTGTCGCTACCCACACGCTTTGCTGTCTTCTACAGTGCCCGTGGCTGCCTACGCTGCGCTTTCCCTCATGTCCTGGGCTACTTCCTCAACATGCATTGCTCCATCCTCTTCCTCACCTGCATCTGTGTGGACCGCTACCTGGCCATTGTACAACCTGAGGGTTCCCGTCGCTGGCGCCAACCAGCCTGCGCCAAGGCTGTGTGCATCTTCGTGTGGCTGGCAGCCGGCATCGTGACCCTGTCTGTACTGGGCGTGAAGACTGGTGGACGATCGTGTTGTCGTGTCTTTGCTCTGACTGTTCTGGAGTTCCTGCTGCCGCTGCTGGTCATCAGCATGTTCACAGGCCGCATCATGTGTGCACTATCGCGACCCAGCCTGCTACGCCAGGGCCGCCAACGCCGCATGCGGGCCATGCAACTGCTGCTCACAGTGCTCGTCATCTTCCTGGTCTGCTTCACACCCTTCCACGCCCGCCAGGTGGCCGTGGCAATATGGCCCAATGTGCCACGCCACACGAGCCTCGTGGCTTACCACGTGGCTGTGACCCTCAGCAGCCTCAACAGCTGCATGGACCCCATTGTCTACTGCTTCATCACCAGTGGCTTCCAGGCCACTGTCCGAGGCCTCTTCCACCAGCATGGAGAAGAATTCAAGCCCAGCAGTATGGGTGCAGTCAGCATGCACAAGAGCACCAAGGCTTCGGGCCCCCATCAAATCCTCAGCACCGGCTCTCACACCCTCACCCAACCTCTGACCAATGGGCCTGAGCCGTAGGCAGCAAGTGCTCTGTCTAGGGACAAAGGTCAAGGCTCTGAGAGGTTACCAGTCAGTCACAACCTGGACCTGGCCAACAAGTTGACTTCCTATTGATCCATTGGATATGGCTGCCCAGTGTGTTGTATTGACAAACTGAGTCCACCGTGCTGTGATTGATTAGCAATGTCTGCCAAGGACTCCAGCTAGGGTGTACCGGTGTGAATGTCGGATGCTTGCCTTCCCTGTGGCTGTTCAGTGGTGTCCAGTGAACACTCAAAAAGGTAGCCAGGAGCTGCTTCTCACCTCCCTTATTTCTTCTCCTGAAGAAGCTCCTCCAGAGAAAGCATAAAGATTAATATTCTGAGGACACCACCAGAAAAGCCTCCACCACAGGCAGATCGAGAAACAAGAACAAGACTGTTATCTACAGGGAGTGGAGAGAACCCCTCGAGTGGCCCTGGGCTTCTGAACCATACCACAGGCCAGCAGAGCAATACAAAGTGCCCGCTGCCCGCTACGTGCCAGGACTTAGGTATCTGGCTGACACTTGGACCACTGCAACCCCAAAAGAAGAAGCTAGTTTTAGTTCCAGCCTTTCCTGTCTTTCATGCAAAGAGGGGAAGTGACACAGATGCTACCACTGGACAATGGTAGGGTCAAAGCTAAGGCCAGTCTCACAGCCTCCAGCATCCCAGCTCCTGCTTCCACGGCTACCTTCCAGACTCCTGAAGACCCTGCCCAGGATTGGTCCTGAGTCCATTGCCTGCTCCCCCAGACTCTGCAAGGCCCCACCCCAGTCTGATGGATGAAGATGCTAAGAATAAAGATATAAAGCAACTCAAACTCAGGGCCACCAAGCCAAGGCCTCTGTGTCTCCTAGGCTCACCCTTCTGGGGACCAGAGCTCCCTTGGAGATGATCCTCTGACCACCATCTCCAAGCTGGTCTCCAAGGGGGTCTCATATTTGCCTCTCTCAAGTTCTAGGCTCCTGGTGTTTGGGGGCAGGGTCTGTGGTGGAGGAGCATGCTCTGCATCACAGTCCGTGAAGCAGGTGAGGTGGGATCCGGGCCCAGATTGTGCACCAGTCTAGTGAGAAGTCTCCTATGTCCCAGGGACCTGGGACTTGAGTGGCTGAAAACGGGAGGCAATTGGAGCATGGTTGGGGTACATAGAGTTTCTAACTGTCTCCAGATAGGGTACCTATACCCAAGCTCAAGAGGACTGTGTGAGAATAAGAAAGCCAGTCAGGGACTCACTTTCCAGCCAGGAGACTGGGCTTGGGATATAACTAAATTGCTAGCTCAGCATGCATGGTACACTGGACTCTACTCCCAACAGAACACCACAAAAAATGGACAGGGTTTGAAATGAAGGCATTATGGCGGTCATGGGGAGAGGAGAGCACTTGGATAATCAGAGGCCAGTCTTGTTCCCACTAATCCCAAATAGGTTTCCAGGACATCATGAGACCACTGGGGTGGGGTGACACTGGAATTCATTTTCTGGCCAAGATGAGATGACCTAAAGTCCAGACGTCAAAGACATAACAAGAAAGACAGCGGGGCATGGTCCTGCTTGGGTCTACTTCCTGTCTGTATACCTGAGAAGCAGGGGGCAAAATCATGGCACTCTTTTTCCTTCTGAAACAGGGTTTCTCTACGTACCCCTAGCTGTTCTGGAACTCGCTCTGTAGACCAGGCTGGCCTTGAACTCAGAGATCTGCCTGCCCCTGCCTCCTGAGTGCTGGGATTAAAGGCGTGCTTCACTGTTTTACTCTCCTAACCACCATGTCCCTGACCCTCCCTAGAGTCATCTGTTGTGCCTCCTACTGAGGCCCCCTCCAAACACTAAATCATACAGGGCCAGAGACTCCAGACTCCATCCGAAGGGATCTTTCAGGTTCCTATAGGCTACTCACATCTCTCCCTCTTCCCCCTGCCACAGCCCCAAGTCTGTCTCTATAACCTGACTCCCTTCTGTGCTGAGAGCCACAGAGGCAGGGACTGCCAGCAGCAGAAAGCAGGGCCGAGACAGGGCAAGAGTCAGTATAAATAAGAGTCCAAGTCAGTGGTGGACAGGAAGCTACACCAGCCCCTTTAGCGTCACATGAACAATCCCCCCAACCTTTTCTAGCACAGGCCCCAGTCTCTCGCCCCCAACTCCACTGATCCATACCACACCAGACTGTCAGTTACCTTTGCCCTTTTTCATCCCTATCAAAACCTCCCCAATCCTGGCTCCCTGTCGTTGTCATTCCAATTCACACTACGGAGTGAATGAGTAGGCTTGGGGGTAAAGAGGAGGCAATTATTCTGGGACAGTCCTTTCTAGAAGACAGGGGTCTCAAAAGTGGATGAAGAGCCATGCCCAAGTCTAAAATAACACCGTCAACCTGGAATCCTCAGGGCCTTGGAAGCTTCTCGGGCTATAAGAACCTTTAGTGAAGGCCTTTGAGGGCCTCACCAGGAGCTTGCCACTGTTCAAGCCAAGACTGGCTGCTTTCTAAAGGGTCAAGAGCCAGGCTCAGGGCCATCTTCCCACCTCTGAGAACTCTGACAACATCTCTTACCAAGCTATGGAGCCTCAGTTTCCTCACACCTCACTCACTTCTCCTCTCCTTGGAGCTAGAAAGTGGATTCTCAGGGCATTTGACTACCTGGGGTCTGGGGGCAGGGCCAGGAAACTGACAGGTCTCCCTGGTCCTGTGAGTCCAGACCATCACCCCATTTCAGAGATATAGCAGCTAAGGATTCGTCCAGGAGGGCTCTGCTCAGGCCCATGGTGCCCAGGCTATGAAATTTCCGTGTCCAGTCTGTCTTCTCCCTCCCTGGATTTTCAAAACTCCCAAATGACGTAAACTGTGTATTTATATCCGATGTAAACAGCATCCTTCACTAGAAGTCCATGCTCTGAATTAACACTGTTTATTTTCCTTGTGCCCAGCTCGGCTCCCAGCTGGCAGTTGGGGGCTGGTGGGGGCACCCAGCCTAAAGGGACCTGTGTGGCTCCTTGCCACTCACTGTCCCGTGGAACCCCTAAGGCGGGAATGAAGAGGGAGGTGAGCAGCTAGATGCCCAAGCATCTCACCAGATCCTCAAGGGGTGACCTGGAGGCAGGGGAGCTTTGGCCCATCTGAGGCCCTACTAAATGCCTAGAAGCCATTCTCTCTCTGGCCTGAGAGGTGAGGGTACCCACCTTACTTCATTGATAGGGGCAGTGTCTGAGGGAGTTAACTTGAGAAAGTTCTCATTGGTACCCAGCTTTTGTCTCTCAAACGGCCTGTCTGGCCTTGGCCCAGGAAGGCTCAGAGGAGACAGGGATGCTGGGAGGGATGGCTGGCCGTACAAGACTCATCATTCTTCCTGTCTGGCACTGTTGAACAGCCGGAGGCGTCTAGAGGTAAATATTAGGGACTGTTTAGATTAACCTCCATTAATAGCAGGAAATGTCACCTTGGGTGCCTGCCCTGGCTTCCTGCAGGCCTGAGGCGGGGCTATCTGGTTCAAGCTGATGGCCAGCAGAGAAATGCTTGCACGAATTCCAGACCTTCCACACTTTCTCCTGAGCTCAAGGCCACCTTCTGGTGTGGGAGGGCTCTGCCTGCCACAGCTCCCTGAACCTCACTCTCACCTCCTAGGGGATCCCCGAGGCAAAGGTGCAAATCCAAGGGAAGGAGACACCACCTGGCTGATTGAAGCACCCACCTCACACCCTTTGGGCTGGGCTCCCGATTCTCAGAGGAGAAAAGTAAAGCTAGAAAAACAAGGCGACAGTGTCACCCAAAGACAGGGCAGGAACTCCCCACACAGACCTCATCCCAGCCTGGATGCACATACACGGGGACCACAGAAAATACGGACCTGGCTGAGGAGGCAGAGAACAACCACCTGAATGCCAGCACGGGTCACATGGCCTCAGCATAGACCAGGTATGGGGGCAGGGCAGAACAGGTAGAAAGCCTCCCCCCGCACAGACACACACGCATGCATGCACGCACGTGAATCACTTCTCTCAGGCACATTTTCCCTACTCCTGTGTCCACAGGACCTCATGGCCCCAGGAAGACCCCTAGACTCTTCAGCCCACAGCACTCTCCTGCCTGTGGCCCTCCTCCGCTTCTACCCCCAGTTCGGGACAGTTCTATTCACAATATTACCAATCCTACCCCAGCACCTATCCACCTGTGCCACCACCTCCCTCCTCTGCCTTGCTCCCTGAGACCCTTTGTGCCGAGACCCACTCCTTCCCAGCTACCGCAGTGATTTCTCAGCATCCTCCAGATTCCACCCTCCCCGTTCTCTACCCAGCAACTTTACATGTGTCTGTCATTAACCGCCGCTACCACCCTAAGACCTTCTGGTTCTCCATTGTCCCGCACTGTGATGTTTTCCTGTACCATGGGACTGGCAGCGGGGACCAGGCTCAGATCAGCCAGTGACAACCGTGAGTGAGTGGGCTCAGAGGAGGGCTTCGTGGCAAAGAAGGGATCTCTGCCTCCTCCCCGGTTTCCTCATCTGCACTCAGAACTCAACTGCACTGGCTCCCAGTCACAGCGTGCTGGGGAGCCTCCAGATCACCAAGCCTGATTTCTCCCCGCCCACCACCTGGTATCAGACAGGGTCTTCCATCCTCATGCCAATTATTCCTGTTCTCTTAGGCCTCAATTTCTTCTTCTGATCTTTAGTGGACTCACTCTGTCTTAAGGCGGGGTGCAAGAAGAAGTGAGTGTACCAAAGGCAGGAGGATTGCCTCAAGTTCGAGGCCACTGTAGGCTACATAATGAGACCCTGTCTCAGAAGACAAACAAACAAAAAAGTGTCTACATATATGTGTGTAGGTACATGTGTGTACATGTATGTAGATACATGCTTCTGGACGTTTGAATGTAAGTGTGTGTGTGTGTGCATGAAGCTGGGCATATATGTGAAAATATATTGTGATGTGAGCCTGTGTTTATGTACCCATGGATGTGAGTCTACATGCAAATACCTATATATGCATGTATTGCAAGCATATATGTATAATGTGTGAGTCTATGCATGCATAAGTGTAAGTCTCTGTGTGTGTCTGTGTGTGCATATATATATGTATGACATGTGAGTCTATGTATGCATGGATGTTAATCTGTGTATATATCTACATGTGCATGTATAAATGTTTATACATGTACATGTGTGAGTCTGAATATACACAAGTATAAATCTACATATATGTATGCATGTATATTTGCATATGTATAAGTCTATGTGTGTAGGGGTATAGGTCTGTGTATATGTGTCCTTGTGTACGTGTGTGTATATGATGGTAATATGGCTGTCAACCTGAAAGAATAAGGAGTCACCTGGGTGATACCATTTCCAAAGAGGTCTAATTGAGGAGGGAGACCCACCCTCAGAGTGGATGGCACTTTCCCACAGGTGGTCCATATATAAAGAGGTTTGAGGGGCAGGGGAGGGGTTGCATGTCTTTAATCCCAGCACTCAAGAGGCAGAGGCAGACAGATCCCTGTGAGCTCGAGCCAGCCTGGTCTACAAAGAGAATTCCAGGACAGCCAGGGCTACACAGAGAAACCCTGTCTCAACAAACCAAGAGTGGGTTTAAAGGTGTTAGAAAGAACACCTCCACGATCTCACTAGACCAATAGGAAGGGTCTCTGTGGACCAGCTCCCACTTCTGGTACCAATTCTCTTTGTTAGTTCTTTGTTAGTCCCTTCCGTTGTTGCCACAGCTTAATACCTGATAAGAAACTAAAGGGGGCTGGTTAAGTGGCTCAGTGGGGACAGCCGTGGTTTGCACAACAGCCTGATGGGCCTGTTCCAACTCCAGGTCCCACAAGGTGACAGGAGAGGACCCAAATCCCATGAGTTGTCCTGTGACCGCCACATGCATGCATGGGATGCTCACACCTGCACTCTCACACACGTAATAAATAATATATATATATATATATATATATATATATATATATATATAAAACATTTTAAAAGAAGTGACTAAAAGGTTTATCTAAGGCTACAGTTGAAGAAGGATTCAGTCCATCACAACAGGGAAGACAAGGTGTCAGGAACATGAGGTGGCTTGTCACATTGTGGCTGCAGTCATTGTGCCCATGTGTAAGCTCATCATGTGTGTATGGTACCTGTGCATGTATGAATCAGTCTGTGTAAATGTGTGCATGTGTGTGTCAGGATATTTGAGGAGGTATCTATATACATGTGCACATACGTGTGAGTCTGTGTGTCGCTCCTTGGTATTCGGCACTTAATAAGGAGTGACTCATTTGAGTTGTCTGAGAAGACAGGGCTATCTCCAGGAAAGCCCAGCACATTCTTTCCTTCCTTGACTCGTTCACTCAGTCCCTACCTCTGCCTTATCCCTCACATAATTTGAGGTCTCTCTCAACAGGACACACACACACACACTGCAGTCACAGTGGTATAGTCCTCAGAGACTCATCCCATGCAGAGGTGGTCAGAGAAAAAGAGAGCACTTCCAGCCAGGTAGTGCTGACATACACCTTTAATCCCACCACTCAGGAGTCAGAGGAAGGTGGATCCCTGAGTTCGAGGCCAGCCTGGTCTACAAAGTGAGTTCCAGGACAGCCAGGGCTACACAGAAAAAACCTGTCTTGAAAAGAAAAGAAAACAAACAACAAAAAAAGAGCACTTCCTGGGTGACAGGCTGGGTGCAAGACTGCTGCATTTTCTTCCTGACTTGAAATAGATCTTGAGTAAGGCCAGCTAGCTGTGGCCTTGGTAATGTCATTTACACCGGAGTGTATGAGACCTGAGGCCACCAGGTGGCGCTTGCCGGCTGGGAACAAGGTGTCAGAAGTTCGAATATCCATTTAGAGAAGCCATGGCTTCCCAACACCTGAGTGACCAGGAGCATCAAGTCAAGGAGACAGAGGTCCTTGCACTCAGCCAACTGCAGGGGACAAGTTCAGGCTTAGGGCAGGCCCGTCACCATTTTTTTCTGCAGTTGAGGGAGGCCATCCTCACTGCGCACCTGTCCTCTTGAAGGGCCCCACTGAGAGCAGCACAGTGGTCACACCTCCTCACCACTTCCTCAGCCACACAGTCTGGGCCCTGAGCATCCATGCCGTGCCCTCATCTGTGCTCACGAGGACTATCTGGTATCTGGCGTTCATCTCAGAGCTCAGCACAGGTAGAAGGCCATTCCAAATGTGCACCCGAGAGGGCTTCTAGCAGGAGGCAGCCACCAAGATGGCCTTGGTAGAATATCTAAAGGCCACCGTTTGAAGAGCAAAGCAAGCATAGAGACAGGGAGGAAGAGGGGTTGGTTTGGCTTTTGATGAAGGGCTGGGGCTGCCCTGGGGTGTAAAGTGGGGATAGAGCAGGGGAGAGGCTTTCTGACCCAGTGACAATGAGCCTGGCCTCTGCCCCTGGCCTGAGTGTCCCTCATCCTAACGCTCGCGCCAGCCTGTTGACTAGCATGGAGATGTCCAGTTCCTGGGAGGAGAGGGAGCAGAGCTGTCCTACTGTCAGGGAAGCCGTCAGTGGCCGGCTCTGCAGCTGCACAGGCCTGCAGCTGCACAGGCCTGCAACCTTGACCTTAGTTTCTTCTGACGCAGTTCACCGGTAAACCATGCTCCAGGCTCAGAGGCATCCCTGCCTGTAAACTGTGTTTAATGTCAGCCAAGAAACCAGTTGCCTATAAGCACTTAAACCCCAGAGCCAGTCAGGAACCAAAGAGATCAGCTGCCTCTGGCCTCCGAGCCTGAAAGGCTAACTCCACAGTTATGCACCCTGCGTCTTACTCTTAGAGCAGGGTTCTACTCTGCCCATCATAGAACTAGAACACAGAAGAGCCTCCCGCTCCCAGCCACCCTGCCAAGCAAGTAGTGTCCTCCCTATATGAGAATGAGGAGAGAAAGACGAAGGGACAGCAAGTAACTTAGCCTCGAGTAACCTGAGAAGCTGTGATGGGGTTGGACAGCAAGCAACTCTCTCCCCTCCCTAGGGCCATACCTCCAGGCCTCCTGCCTCGACAGTTGTAGGCTGGTGGGCTCTGAGGGCAGAGTTGCCACTCTCCTTCCTGACGCCAAACTGCCACTGCAGGTGATTTGTGGGAGTAAAGAGCACCCCAAGGTCATCCATGGTCACCAAGTTAAGTATTTTATTCAGAAATGAAGAGATGGTTCAATGGTTAAGAGCACTGGCTGCTCTTGCAGAGGACTTGGGTTCAGTACCCAGCACCCACGTGGTATCTCATATTGTTTGTAACTCCAGTTCCTGGGCATCCATCACCCCTTCTGACCTCCGTGGGCACCATGCACACCGGTGGTACACATACATCCATGCATGCAAGCAAAAAAATTAATAAATTTAATAAAATAAACGAATTAATAAAAATAAATAAATCTTAGGGGGACAACAATTTTATTCACAAGCCACACATGGTGATGCAGGTCCTGGGCTACACAGAGAGTCTCCCTCCGTCCCTCCCTCCGTCCCTCCCTCCCTCCCTCTCTCTGTCTCTCAAAACAAACAAACATCATTCCATTTGTCTGCTATTTAAGAGCCCACAGAGGTGCCTTCTCAGAGCTGTAGAGCCTGGCTGGCAGCTGAGCCCACTGTGTGTGCAGGAGAAACAGGTCTGAGGATGGGGGTGTACCAACAAACAGTTCCTCATACATCCAACCACAGAGTGCTGGCATCTGCCCTATGCCAGGCAAGAAAAAAGCAGCGGGCAGACTGATGATGGAAAGATGCCAAGAAGAAAACAGGAGTTCCAGGCCTCTGCCATCAAGCGGAGAGGATTCAGGCCTTAGGGACCAGCAGGCCCTGTCCCAACAGCCATGACTATGACACCGCCATAGCCTGCTTGGCTGTAGAGGGTCGCATGCAATGACAGAGCACTGCAAGCTGATTGGCTGGCTCCATCAGGGTTCTGGCATGCCAAAGGGCTTCTGGGTATCCTGGGCCATCTGGGGCCCAGTCACAGCAAGAGTCACTGCCAGGGAAGATGTCTTCTACCCTTTCTTCTACTGCCCACAGCCTGTCACCATTCACAGAGTATGCCCACCACCTACCCCCCTGCCAGGGGCCCTTGGCTGTAGCGATGAAGATAGAAAGTGGCCCCTCCAAGCTTTGACTCTTCACAGATGAGCCAGAAATCTTTTCTTCAGCTCCAGAAACTTCCACACACCTCCCCTGACTGTGGCTTCTGGCCACGCCCACCCGAGTCCCTTGCCTGTGGGAACCTTTGGGTCTTAGTGTTTTCCAAGTACCTTTAAAGGGTATGAGAAGTGGGGATGGCCTGAGGGAAGGAGTGTGGTTGCTAGTCATTCCCAAGCTAGACAGTCATGCAGGTCGGCTCTGGTTTTAGCTGAACATCAAACCCTTCCTTCTCCTGCTCCCTCCTGGCAACTAAAGATGGATCTACTGGGATCCCTGCTGAGACCGGTTCTGCTCCCCACTCCCAGCCTTTGCCTCTCACCAAGTACCCTTGAAGGATCCTGCGCACAGGGCAGAATGAGGGCGGTGGTATATGACGATGGCACAGTGAGAGCCGTGGAGGAAGATGTAGAAATGGGGCCCCAGGTCTCACCTAATTCTGGCTCTGGCTTCAAGATGGGCTCCCCAAGAAGCCCAGTTGGCTGTAGGACTGAAGGAGGCAAGGTCCAGCCCTTGACTGATGTGACCTTTCGGCATGTGGTTTCTGCCTCTCTGAGCCGGCTTCCTAATGGCTGAACCGGTCACGATGACCCTCATTCCTCCGGTTACTACGCTAAAAATTCTGGGAGGGAGCAAGGCACAGTGTGTTCTATGCAGCCCGCCACTCTGTCATTCCACAGGCACTGGAGAGCACCTGCGATCAGCTTTGGTGTGACCCAAGGTGGGGGTACAGCAACCAACAAGGCACACTTCCTGTTCTAGAGGAACTCCCAGCCCAATTCAGGGTGGTGAGATACTGAAAGAACTCCAGCTGACTCAGCTGTGGGCCAGAAAACTGAGGAAGGCTGTCCAGAGACGTGACATTCCAGCAGACTTTGCCTTTCTCTTTCCTTCCTTTCTTTCTTCCTTTTTTTTCCTTCATTTTCTTGAGACAGGGTCACATGCTATAATGCTCTCCTCAAACTCACCCTTGACAGTTCTCCTGCCTCAGGCCTCCTGAGTGCTGTGATTTCTGTACCTGGCTTTAGTTGGGCTTCGCGGGATGTGTAGGTGTTTTTCTATGGGAGAAATTAATGAAGACTTCTCTAGGCACAATCACTCTGGAGGTAGATGTAGAACTGGAAGCCATGTTGTGGGATACACAGGTGACCAGCTGGGAGAATCATCTCAGGCCAGTTACTACTCCCTCTGGGCCTCAGGTGCCTTGTCTATAAATGAGAATAGAAAAGGCCATCTCTCAGGGAAGCTCTGGACTGGGCCTGTGCTCAGACTTCCTATTTCACTTTCCAAGTGTGTTGTGAAAGCTGGGGCTATTTTTGCCCACACTCGACTATTTGTGGGTCCAGAGCCTGTCCTTTCCCACAAAGGACAGAGCTGGCCTGCCACAGCCATTCTGCCCACTCCTAGGCTGTGGTGGGAGGGGAGGTAAAGTGAGCAGGAACTCCGTCATGGGGAGCAGATGAGGGAGGGATTGAACAGCCACCCTAAAAGGTCTGGGGCTCCTCTGGGAACCCAATTTGAGAAGCCCTGGGGCAGGCTAACTAGTCCAAGTCTGGTTGGTTGGTTAGTTAGTTAGTTAGTTAGTTAGTTAAATTTTATGTGTATGGGTGTTTTGCTTGTATGTATGTCTTTGTGTGCCATGTGTGTTCCCGGTATTCCCAGAAACCAGGAGCGGACATTAGATCCCCTGTAGCTGTAGTAACAGAGAGTTGGGAGCTATCATGTTGATACTGGCAAGAGGACTCAGGTCTTCTGAAAGAGCAGCCAGTGCTACACTGGCTCTAGCCCAGAGTTATTGAGTTATTTATTTTTTTTAGCAGAGCTTCACTCTATAGCCCTGGCTGGCCTAGAACTCCTATATCCACCAGCCTGGCCTAGAACTCCTATATCCACCAGGCTGGCCTAGAACTCCCATATACACCAGGCTGGCCTAGAACTTGGTGCTCCCACATGCCTGGAGAGTCTCCTTTCACAGGTGAGGTGAGACCAAGGACAGGGCCTGAGAAGGAGGCAGACACCTTCTCCAGCACAGCCATGGTCTCTTCCATTACCATCAGCTGAAAAACTGCCAATTGCCTGCCTGGCAGAGGCCCCTCCTGGTTGCCCAGCAACCTTCCCACTTACTTTCCTGTCCAGAGTATTGGCCCAGAGGTATTAAATCTTGGAAGAAAATTGGGGAGGGGAAGACTGGCTTTTCCATAAACTAAGCGTTCTTTCCTGTAGCCCTGGGTGAACAGCCCAGGGAGGGGGCAACGAGCCACTGACTTCCAGTCAGCTCCCTATCTCTCTGACTGAGAAGCCCAAACAACCCAGGCACCTTCCCTCACTCTTCTGCAAAGCCCTGCCCCCTACTCTCTCTCTTCCACCCCAAGCCCTGGTTAGGAGGACACAGTAGGCTCTGCTCCTGTTTGGTGAGACACAGCATTGCTGGCAGAGACGGAAAGTGGTCCCTGGAGCTGCAGGCCTAGCGGGAGGGAAGAGATCATCCTTGGACAAGGCACAGTATCAAAGGCCAAGAGGGCCAAGAACAGTCAAAGACAGCTCAGGCAAAGCCTACTTCACAGCAAGCCCGGCCTGAGCCATAGATGTCATTGCAGCAATCAGGATAGGGTACCGAGGAATAGACAGAGGTTGAAGCTTGTTGTGGGGAGAGGGACACATCAGGAAGGAACACAGTCAGCACTAAAAACTTCCGCTTGTTCCTTCTAATCCTGTGAATCCCAGAATCTTCCCAGACTCCTTGGACACAGGAATGTTCATGTTAAGAACCTTATGGCCCTCTGACCTGAGGGCTGAGGACCTATAGGTACATCAAAGATACCTACAGGGACAGTAGTCCTAACTGGGCCATTTCCAGCACCAGCCAGTACACCAAACTGAGCCACCTCCGCCTTCCAGCCCAGTCACCTGCTATCCAACCTGCAACACCTTTTCCCAGACAACAGCTCTTGAAAGACCCAGACTACACCAACCACCTTTCTGCAGGAGGCTGGCCTCCTTCCAGCCCAGGCCAATCTCAGGAAACTGCTCTCTTTGGTAGGCTGAGAGAATGAGGGCCTGGAAGGTAAGGGGTGTAAGAATGTAGCCATGACCTCAGCCCCAAGCCCAGGGCTTCAGTAAAGTGTTGTCCTAATCAATGCCCTGCCCTGGCTCATGGACCACTGGCACAGCCAGAAGGGCAGAAACAAACCAAGTGTGCATTAAAGAGTGATCAGACAGACATTCTGCAATGGCTGTCACTTGGCCACAGAAAGGGGGCATTCTGACATGGGTTACAATATGGATGAGACTTGAGACATAGCTCAGCTGTTAAGAGCACTGGCTTCTTCCAGAGGACCCAGGTTCTGATGCCAGCACCTACATGGTTCACAACCACCTGTAACTCCAGTTTCAGGGGACCCAACGCCTTTCTCTGGCCTGTGAGGACACTAGGCACACAAATGGTACATACATACATACATACATACATGCAAAACACCCACCCACATTAAAATAGATAAATTATTGGATAAATTTTTAAAAGAAAGAGGAAACATCTGGCTAAGTGAAAAAAGCCAAATTCAAGGGCTGCTCTGTTGATTCGGAGGGGCTGGAAGGCCTGGCCCTAGAGCAGAACCAGAGCTGGTAGCTAGAGTTGGGGGAGTGTTGGGAGCAGCTGCCTCAGAGGTCTTGGCTTTTTGTTTCCATGGGAGATGTTCTCAACTGCAGGATGATGATGCTTGCACAACCGCGTCCATCCACTGAATGCCATGGAAAAGGTTAACTCCACAGAAAAGGTTAACTCTGTGCTGTGAATGGAAAGCTATTACAAAGTAGCCTTATCTGCTACCAAGAGGAGCAACGCCCTGAGGAGGTGTGAGCACAGACGACAGGTGCTGTTGGTGTTTGTAGTAGACTCAGGATGCCCCAGGCCCAACTCAGTGATCCACCAGAAGCCAAGTCATATGTAGGGGACTTCCGTCCTCACCAGGAAAGTGCTCTGTAAAACAGTGGCAAACACCAGAACTCTGGAGTCTGAGACAGATGATTGCTGCTAACTTTGAGGCCAGACTAGGTGACAGACAGAGTGAGTTCCAGACTTGCCTGGGACGCATAGCAAGAGCCTGTCTCAACGAAACAGAGACCCAGAGGCTGGGGATACCGTTCACTTGGTAGAGTGTTTAACTAGCAAGCTCAAGTTTAGCACCTTGTAACCTGGGTGGGGCAGTACATGCCTGTAATCCCAGCACTTAGAGTGTAAAGACAGGAGGATCACAAGTTCAGAGTTTTCATAGGCTTCATAGTGAGTTTGAGGCCAGCCACATGAGATGCTCTTAAACAAGCCAGCAAGCAGAGAGAGAGAGGAAGAGAGAGAGGGAGGGAGGGAGGGAGAGAGGGAAGAAAAAAAAAGGAAAGAAGGAAGAGAAAAAAAAGAAAGTGACCCACAGACTGCTCACCCTGAGTCCTTCAGTGACCTCTAAAGCCAAGCCGTGTTAGACGCAGACGGGTTCTACTCCTTACCCTGCCTCCCCACACAGTACATCTATGACAGTTCTGCCACCCCATCCCCTACAAGTATATGTGTGAGTCTGGCTGCCATAGTATCTTGTTGATCACTGTGCCAGCCCAGTCAGTGGACTATGCCTAGAGACAGGACCAGCCCTGTTCTCATAACTGTCCCCTGTTCTAGAATCAGGTTCCCTGCTCTGGAATTGGCTTGGCCCTCTCCAGCTCACGGCTACAGGACAGCATGAGACTGGGCCAGCTGGCCACTGGCCCCAGAATTGCCTGTGTGTTTTCCTTTCCTGTCCCCAAGAGCGACAAATTCAGGGTTCCTTTTACCATTCCAGAGGTCATAATCAAGGCCAAGATACAGGCAGGGCTGCTTCCTTCTGGAAACCTGGGAAGTGAACTGACTCCCTCGTCCTCCAGGCAGCTTACACTAGGTTCCCTACAGTTTAGAGGGTGTGGGTACCTGACTCTGCCCACCAGCCTGGGTGCCCCCAGGGAGAAAGGCAGCTGCTCAACAATGCACCTAGGGGCTCCGAAGCCTGTCTTGAGAGAGTCTATCTTGACCTGACATTGTGCAAAGCTAGCAGGGGAATGGTTTGAAGTCACACATGGAGAACACATGGTCCTTCTGTAGCAGTTGTGCAAATACAAGGAAGAGGCAGACTTCTGGGGCCACCTGGTGGCCACCTTCTCTCACCCATCCCCACTCTGAGGAGGGCTAATCCCACCTTTGGAGCTCCCGACCCAGACACAGCCAGTCAACTCCTGGAGGTCTCCTGTGACTCAGGGCTTCCCTTCCACACCCAAATACTACTTCTTTGCCCAATACAGTTTCTCCATCAGCCACAGAAGGCCAATCAATCCCTCTTGGAGACTCTTGGGCCACTCTGCTCAGTAACCCTTCCCTGCTGCTCCTCAGGACCCCTTTGCCTTGGTCCCTTCACTGACTGATGCTTCTCCGCCAATCATGCTCTACCCAAGGGCTCAAAGTTCCTGGCCCCAGTGTGGCGTTTCCTCACTCTCCTCCTCGTCAGACTGACACTCCTTGAGGGTGGCTCGTGAAGCATAACTTCTCCGGAGCCCAATGTGGTACAGGTCTGGCACCCAGCAAACCCTGAAAACCCTGAGTTGCTAATCAGGTACACTTGAAGGTGTGTCCCTGGATACCAACTCTGTGCCCCCGTTGGTACCTTTGGCCCAGACTTAGCAAAGGTTCTTTTTCCTCTGAACCTTTAACAGAGCCAGCCACTCAAACGAATTAATGTTCCCATCCCTGCTGACTCATTTGAGAACATCAGCTTCTGCCAATGGTTGCCAGTCCTGGCCACCAGAAAACAGGCCTGTACCCAGCCCAGCCAGGACAGGGACACACGTCCTTAGTGCTCTTCCTAGCCCCAGGCATCTGTGCCAAGTCTGGGGGTTTCTATGGTGGTATTCTTTCTGTAGAGTTGGGGTCTCCAAGACAGTGCAGTCTGTGATCATGTTTAGACCCCACAGGAAACAAGGATACCTGGTTTAATTAGAGTAGGTGGGGAAACTGAGGCTGGAAAGAGGAAAGGCTCTAGTGCTAAAGGAGCTGGAAGGTAGGTGCTCCCTGGAAGATGCTTCCCAGCAGACAGGTCCTGACCACACACCGGTCACACAGAGAGTTTGTGGGGGAGACTTCAGTGTAGACTTCTGGGGCCACCCCAAGAGCTAGAAGACCAAGTTGAGAAGTTACGGCACATGCCTTTAATCCCAGCAATCAGGAGGCAGAGGCAGGCAGATCTCTGTGAGTTCAAGGCCAGTGGAAGATCCTGGGTGTCCCACAGCAAAGACCAAGAGAGACAGAGCTGGGCTTGACCCTCCAAGTAGGGGTTGGACAGAGGCAGCCAGCCTGAAGTTCCCACACTTCCCTGTAGCCTCAGCTGTCATCAGTGTCCTCTGGCTTCCACGCAGGACTCACAGGGTGAGGCAGGGACAGATGGATGGATGGGTCATCACTCCCCCAAACTGGACACCATCCACAGCCGGTTCCCTCATTCAGTTTGGAGGTGGAAGGAAGGACTCAGTAAACCTAGGTCAAAGCAGCCAGCCCGGGCTACATAATGAGACCTACTAGCCAGCCACCTCTGGGTCTTCCAGAACATTCTGCAGAACAAAAAGTAGAACGATTTGTTTGTTTCTTTCTTTGTTTGTTTTGGAGACAAGGTCACACTCTGCCTTATGTTTCAAACCCCAAACCTGGGACAAATGACTGACACTGGCCTCCGGCTTTTCCCAGCATCCCTCAACCCCTACCTGTTATAGGATCTTTCTGGCTGGTATATCGCCCCCCACTCTAAACAGGGCCTGGGCTGTTCTTCCCACAGCTGCTCTTCCCTGTATAATCCAGACATTTTGGCTACACCAGCCCATTTACCTTTTGGCCTCTTGGCCAGTCTCTTGGCCCAGGCTGCCCCTCTTGGTTGGCGGCTCCTCTCTGCACACCCCCTCACACAGCGGCAGCTCAGTCTGGCCATGTTTACTCTGGACTCTTCCAGATGTCTCTGCCTCTGCTCATTTCCTCCCTTTTATCTATAATAAAAACCTTAACCCCTTAGGAACAGTCACGTCCTCCTTTTGCTTCTTCCTTCCTTCTTTCTTCCTTCCTTCCTTTCTTTCTTTCTTTCTTTCTTTCTTTCTTTCTTTCTTTCTTTCTTTCTTTCTTTCTTTTTCATTTTTGTAATGCTATAACCCCAGTATGGAACCAGGAACTCATTTCCTCTATAGCCCAGGTTGCCCTTGAGTTTAGGCTGGCTTCAAATGCTCAGTAATCTTCCAGATTATAGGCGTGAGTCGTTGTACCCAGTTCAGCAAATATTTTGTATAGTCTTTTGAACTAAAAGCTCTTGAATGAGGCCGGGCATTGTGGCACACGCCTTTAATCCCAGTGCTCAGGAGGCAGTGGCAGGAGGATCTCTGAGTTGGAGACCAGCTTGGTCTAACAGAGTGAGTTCCAGGACAGCTAGGGCTACATAGAAAAATCCCTGTCTTGAAAAACCAAACAAAACTGTTAGGACTATTTTCTAACCAAGCCACTCCACTGTCGGAAAATCATCCCAATCAAACCAAATCAGACCAAATTAGAAGATATCCAGGTTTAATTAGACACCTGCACTCCTGGGTGGCCCGGAGGGAAAACGGGAAGACTCCACCCAAGAGGAAGAGGGAAAACCACAAGTTTATTTTTTGGGGAGCAGTTTAAATAGCCTGTGAGAGTGGTTTTGACCCTTCTTGGGGAGGGATCAAGGTTTGAGGGGCACAGGGGAGGGGCCTCCAAAGATGGAGGCCGGAGGCTGGGATTACACAAACCAAACAAAAAACCTCTTGAATTGAACCAGGCCTGGTAGCACATGTCTACAATCCCAACACTCAGAAGCAGAGAGAGGAAGACTGTGAGTTCAAGACCAGCCTAGCTACATAATGAGACCCTCAAAAACAAATACATAAATATGTAGCTTGAACATCTGATTCCATACCTATAACCCCAGAACTTGAGAAGTAGAGTCAGATTGATCAGGAATTCGAGGCCAACCTCAGCAACATAGAAAGTCTGAGGCCAGCCTACATGAGACCCTTTCTTTAAAAAAAATAAAATAAAATAAAATAAGTAATAATAATAAAGGCAATTATCCAAGCCCATAACCCTAGCTCTTGGGAGATAGGGGCAGATGGACCAAGAGTTCAAGGCCAGGTTGGCTACCTGAGACCCTCTAGTTTCAAAAACCCAAATAATAAAAAGCTCCTGCACAGTGGGCAGAAGAAGAGGTGAAGGCAGAGATGTCGCCTCTCAATGGGGGTATGACTAAGACTAACTAGGAGAGGGAGAGTCCACGTGGAGGCGATACTATCGGCGCTGAAATGTTAATTACACACCTGGCCGTTGTTTGCCGCTCTGAGGGCGCTCTTTATCTCTCATTTCTGCTCTCTCTGCCCTGCCCAGGCAAGCCTGCTGGGAAGGGCTGGGGGCCCTGCACACGAGAGAGAATGTAAACAGCTGGCCAAGCCAAGGAGCAGGTGGGATGTCTCATCCGGAGCGTGCCTACTCTGAGCAGAAGCAACAGCCTCCTTTTTAAAACTAGACCGATTCCTTGGAGTATCGCTGGTGACCTCAAAAAAAAAAAAAAGTGATGTCACCAGGAGGTCTGAGAAGCCCAAGGCTGGGGACATGAATGAGCCCAGGTTGAATTTCCCAGCCACCAAAACTACTGAGCTAGATATAAAAGGTGAATTTTGCCCATGGCATGGGGGTCCCTCTGCTGTAGGGCTTACAGTGAGCTAGGTGTCTTTTGTAGAGCCAGCCTAAGAGGACCAGAGGCTGCCTGCCTGGTGTTTATGTCCCTAATCCTTACTCTCAAGTTACACCAGGCATATCCCTCTTTTACCCATGGCCTTTATGCCAGCTACCCCGCTATAAGAGAGCTGTTTGTGATCACAGAGGCTTGGCCACCTTATCTGAAGCTGCCTCTAAGTCTGGGCTTCCCCAGAGCCATGCACTGCTGTGGTCCCCTACTCTTAGGGCCGTCATAATGTGTCTCTACTGGGTGGTCATCGCACCCGTTCACACTCATCTGTCCCAAGGCTGGGTGAACTCCATCAGGCCAGGAAATGTGCCTTATAAGTCTCCCTTGTTCTTCTCTTACACCTGGCCCAGCCCCAAGGAGCGATTCTGGGAAGGCTTGCTGACCTACTGTGGCAGTCAGCAGCATGGGTGGTGGGAGGAAGAAAGGCAGGCAGGGTCATGAGGTCGGGGTGTGCCCCGAGAGAGAGGCATTCATGCTGACCTCAGTCATCCATACGAGATCCTTGAGAGGAGATACAGGCTGGGGAAACCGGGGCTCAGAGATGCCAAGGGGATCCCTGGCGTCAGAACGTAAGCCCTCTGTGAACTTCAGGATGCTCCACAGATATTCTAAGTCCAACTCCCAGCACCAAGCTCACAACATTGCCAAGGGCCATCTCCCCCTGTTTGCAAACTCTGGTCTCCTTGTCCAGAAACCACCATGGGAACCTGGCACAAGCGTGCAGACCTGTAACCTGAGTCTTGAGTCACACACTGAGCCTGTATCCCGATCTCGTTGAGTGCCGATCCTTGTCACACTAAGCCTTGATTCTGGTCACACATTGAGCCCTATGCTGGTCACACCCTGAACCCTAATCCTATTCACATGCCTAGATTTTGTCCGAGTAACACCTGGGATCCCTGCCTATCAGGTTGCAAAGAAACTAGGGACAAGTCTCACTGGTGATTCCCCCCAAACCCTTCTCACCCCACCCCCTACCCTACCCTGTCCACCCCAGGGGCTGGGCTGCACTTCCCTTTCCATCTTGATTCCTATATAACTCAGGCTTTTAAGTCAGGAGCACTCTTGGCTCTTGACTCCGCCCTTGGCTCTCTCTTGGTCACTTCCCTTTGCCCTCTCTTCTAAAGATTTGGTTTATTCTGCTGGCCATGTTCAGTCTGGATTTTTCCAGTTGTCTCTGGCTATTCTCTCCCTCACAGCTACAGTAAAAAACCTTCTCAGCAGGGCAGTGGTGGTGCACACCTTCAATCCAGCACAGGAGGCAGAGACTCAGGATGACCTCTATAAGCTCAAGGTCAGCCTGGTCTACAGAGCAAGTTCCAAGATAGCCAGAGAGAGAGACAGAGAGATGAGAGAGAGAGAGAGAGAGAGAGAGAGAGAGAGAGAGAGAGAGAGAAGAGAGA
>NW_026067930.1:3153319-3269036 GCF_014885135.2 Alexandromys fortis
GAGAGAGAGAGAGAGAGAGAGAGAGAGAGAGAGAGAGAGAGAAGAGAGACAGAGAGACAGAGACAGAGAAAATAGTCAAATTATCAGGGTTATAAGGAGAATTAGTAGCTAGAGAGGAAGGAAGCCTGTGGAGGAGCGGGAGGGGAGGGGAGAGGGGAGAAGGAGGGGAGGAGGTCAGCATGGACTTTGAAAAGTATAACAGGTACTTGTGACACTGAGAGAGCCTGGAGGCCAGCGTGTGCTTTGGTATGCGAATAGGCACCATTTGTCCCTTCTGCACTTAGAATTTGGAGAAACGGGGTTCCCTTTGGACCTGGCATGGTGATGGCTGAGACCCTACGGTCCCTTGGAGGCTGGCACATCAGCACAGAGAAGGTATGGAATCCAGGTCCGGTAGGGCAACAAGCTAGGAATAGAACATAGTAAGCTAACTGTGAGCCCTGGAGCTAGGCAGGCTGGAGAAAGGGAAGACAGAAAGATAGCGTCTTAAAAAAAAAAAAACCATACAGAAGAGCTTCTTGGAGCCCAGAATTAGCCGCAAAGCTAAAGGGTAAACTGAGGGCCGTAAATACCATTAGCTGGGCCCTTCTGACCCAAACCTTACAAAAGCTAAAGGTAAACTCAGAGACATTCAGACAGCTGTCTCCTATTTCAAGCACCATCCCGGGCTTGGGGGCCACACACGAGGTTTAGCCACCTGGCTAACAGGGCTAGATTGACGTTAGCCATTCCTCCATCCTTCGGCTGGTGGAAGTGGGTGGAGCCTCGTGCCCAAGGTTCTCATCCTTCTGGCAGAAAGGCAGCTCTCACAGCTGCTGGATGAAAACTTTGGTAGACAAACTCCAGACCCCCAGCTCTTTCCTTTTCCCCCAGTTTGCCTGTCTTGCCTCCAAGGTACACAGTCCTCTCCCTGAACTCTGTTTCCTATTACAAGTTCCCTCGAGTCTCCTGGTTTCGGATGGTTCCTTGTCTGGAAGGCACTAGGGAAGATGTCCCTAACCTCAAGCTGCATCATAGGAAGAGTGGGGTTTTCCAGTCTCTAGGAGCCCTGCCTGGGTGGTCTCCAGACCCACTCACACCAACACAGGCTTTCCTTGGACCCTCCTTTTCTTGCACCTTGACCTCTTTTCTACTCCCACTCCCCTGTCTTGTTGAAGGTAAGGACAGGGGCTGGCTCCCCTAGCCCTATTCCCACCAGCTCCCCTCCAGGCCTCTCAGCACATCCCAGAGGGCCAGGGCTTCAGCAGTGTCTTGTCTCCCATTTCCACATGCTGCCACATCTCACCTTCGCAGAGCTAGCATGGTTGCCAAGACTGACAAACAGGCCTCCACACCTGAGGCGCCACGCCCAGTGCTCTGGCCACGCCCACCATGCTCTACTTCCCTGTCTTCTTCCATCCTATTCCAGTCTCCAGCTTCAGCCCCTAACTGTCCTGGGTCTCTTCCTAATCCCCAGCGTGGGCCCTGGCCCGCCCCTACCAGAGGCTCCCCATCTTCTCCTGTGCCGGGTCTCTTCCTGTTCCCTGTATGTCATACCTGGCCACCTTTTCCAGTCCCTCTCATAACCTTCAACCAGTAGGCCCAGGACATGCTAATGAAAAAATTTACACTTAGCCTCCCAGCAGCAGCAACTGCTCAAAGGGCTGAGTGAGTCAGAGAGTAAACCGGTATTATCTGGTGAGTGCTGTGTCCCAGCCAGAAGCTACAAGGAGCTCAGGCCTGTCGTTCCTCCCTGCTCTCCCTGTGGAGGAAGGAAGGCACACTCAGAGAAAGGACAAATTGAGTGTCACCTCACAGTCAAGTTCACTCACGATGGGGAAGGGGCAGGTGGAAGGGGCAGCATCTTGGAGGCATTTGGGAGCACAGGAAGCACGGACAGCTGCACGTCCTCCCTAGAGACTCGGGGCAGGGGCTGGCTTGGAGGGGTGCAGGAGGCAGCTGGATTGCTGAGAAAGGACCACGCCAGCTTCTGCATCTCACTATCCTGGAAGCCCAATGGCATGCCACAATCCCTCTCCTCGTCCTTAGTCCTTAGAGCCTAGAGAGGTACCATACACAGTACAGCGGCATAATTGGCCCAAGCTGATTTCTTTCTGAACTCTGACCACATTCTCTCCAGATCCCTGGGACCCAGATAACCGGGATCACACGTACAGCTATACATGACAGAGGGACCTGAACGCTCATTTCACCTGATTCAGCAGCCCATGCCTCTGTCTCCATCTTGTCCACTAGACCAGCAGCTCCACAGTCAGGGAAAGGCAGCAACAGAGGCTTCTTTTTAGCACAAGGCCCCTTTAAATTATGTTTAGTGTCCCAATTGGTAAGAGAGGCTTGGATCAGGAAGTGAGCTGCTCAGGGGAGCATGGCTCATCCAAGGCAGATCAGAGTTCTAGTCCTGTGCCCTCTGGCTTCACTGTCTGTCCCTTGCTGTATTGTTCAGCCTGTCGACAGGAGCTGGCTGCCTCCACCTTGCTCAGGGCAAGCCCTATCACCAAATACACGTGGAGATCAGTGATCTGATCTACTTCCTTGTCTGTGACTAGGCTGCTGCTGAGAGGGTTTGCTTCCTACAAAGCAAAACCAAAGCACTCCGACAGCCAGTAGCCCAGTGTCCACTGCTGGCCCCAAGCATGGGCTCAACTGTGGGAAACCCCAAGGTGACAGAATCAGGGTGCTGTGAATGCAGAGCCAGGGAAGTTGCATTTTCGTCTTGAGGGGTCATCTCTAAAGATCCCCAGAAGCTGGCTTAAGGGGATTATGACACCCCCCCCCCTTTGCAGCCCCCAGGAGAGATCTGCCATTGACTGTGGTTCACAGTAGGATCAGCACTTCTTCCACTCAGGGAATTCACAAGGAACTTTTGTTAACTCCGGATGAATCAGGCATGGTGTCACACTCTTGTAATCCTAATACTTGGGAAGCTGAATCAGGAGGATTACCTTATGATCTAGGGCAGCCTGAGCTACACACACACACACTCACACACACACACACACACACACACACCATTTCTGCTCACACATGGCCTGGCCACCCCCATCCTGACAGTCTCTCCCTATGTTTGTACCCTGACATTGGCTGTTTGTGTCTTCAGATATCGCCTCACGTGGCTCCTACACACACACACACACACACACAACCTATGTAGTGAAAAGTAGGATCCAACTAGCACCTGCTTCTTTTTTTTTAGCTTTATTTTTATTTTATGTGCACTGATGTTTTGCCTGCATGTATGTATGAGGATGCCAGATGCTCTAGAACTGGAGTTACAGACAGTTGTGAACTGCCATGTGGGTGCTTGAGAACTGGACCCAGGTCCTCTGGAAGAGCAGTCAGTGCTCTTAATCGCTGAGCCATCTCTCCAGCCCCCTAGCACCCACTTCTACTCTCTCTCTCTCTGCTTCCCTAACCGTCCTTACTTTCCCACGATGTATCATCATGCCTACATAGGGACTGGTGGGGCCAGTCTGACTTTGGGGAAGTTCCAGCAGGTAGTCAGACTAGGTGCTTGTCTATCCCCAGCTGGGGGGAGTCATTCTGCAGCTATCCACATAGGTCCCGCACCCACAATCTCACCTGTAGACTCAAAGACACCTCAGTACCCCAAAGCCATGGTGATGGTTTGAATGAGAAGGATCCCCATAGGCTTATATATTTTAATGTTTGGTTCCCAGTTGGTGGAACTGTTTGGGAAGATTAGGAGGTGTGCCCTTGTTGGAAGAGGTGTGTCACTAAGGGTAGGGTCTGAGGCTTTAAAAGCCCACACCATTCCCGGTTAATTCTCTGCCACGTGCTTGCGCATCAGAATGTACTCTCTCAGCTCCTGTTTCAGCACTCTGCCTGCCTGCTGCCATGCTCCCTGCCATGTTGGCCATGGACTCGAACCCTCTGAACCTGTGAGCCCCCAAATAAATCCTTTCTTCTATATAAGCTGCTTTGGTCATTGAGTCTTAGCATAGCAATAGAAAAGTAACAAAGATGGTCATCATTATTCCTGAATAAGCAGACACCGAAGAGGTGGCCAGGTGTGCCATACATCGGAGCCTTCTTGGTCCTCTCTAGAATTGGGTCTGAGGCAATCATGGGAAAGAGGAAGGGAAGGAGAACAAGAGCACAACCCAGGTTCACTGGCTCTGTGTTCCACGTGTGGAGAGATCCCAAGACAGACAGTCAGCAGCCTCCACACAGTGAACTCCCAACCTGCCGAAGATAAGCAGTTCTATCCAGTCATCATCTCTAGTCCTCCCGTCTCCCCCACTGCCCCTGCTGCCCCTCCACCTGCGAAGACTCCCTAGTCTCTAAGTGGTGATTCTGCTTCTTTTCTCCAGTTCGCTTGACCCTTCACTGAGAAGCCTAAGCCCTCACCTGCCCTGGGAGGCCATGCTAAGCCCTCACGGATCCTCCCACAACTGCCCTGAAGCAGAGCCTGGCCATAGGACATCAGTCACTAGCTACTCTTCCCTACCCTTGGGATACTGTTCACATTCCCACATTAGCCTTTCAGTTGTCACAGGCATCTGTGCTTGAAGATGTCCGTCTGTCTTATCTACTAGAAACTGTCCACAGACCATCAGTCTCAAGAGGGCAAAACTGGCCTCTCCCTCCAGTGCCTAGTGCGGGGTCTGACACATAGTAGGTACCTAGTAAATGAGTATGACAAAAAAATGGAAGGAGAGAAGTCACCCCAGGGCCAAGCACTGTGAGCAAGTTGGAGGATCCTGGGCACTCACTCTGAAGGGAAATAAACAAAATACCCAGTGAGTTCTCCCCCAGAGCTGGGCTGTGTTTGTGTCCTGAGAGCAGAACGCAGCTCCAGTGAGAGCAAGTGTATGCCCAGAGGCAGGTCCAGCCTCCAGCTTTCCTCACAGAGGCCATGCCCTGTTCCGGCCCATGTGCACACAACAGTTCATGGCATTCTCATATAGGGAATTCCACAAGGGAAGCATCCAGGGCCTCATTTACAGGGGTGGATTTAGGGCTTGGGGAGTGAAAGTTCCCACCCAGACCACCCTGGACGCTGCAGAACTGGAATGAGAAACTGTGTGTGCATTGTTCTTTGAGAATTCTGCCATGTTGGGGGCATCCTGGCATTGCCCTAGCCCAGGTGTTTAGAGGGTACCTCCAAGGGCCCTGGATGTGGGGCTCTGGTTCTCCATGTCCCAGAGGCTCTGGTCTCCTGCAGCTGCTGGGGGCCACGCTGGCTGACTGCCCACCAGAGTGTGAAGTGCTTCCCGAGGGAATCCCTGGGGAAACCCCTGGCAGACGCCTGCTGCAAAGTGAAGTGTGTTGGGGAGGCCTTCCTTCCGGCTGATCCGCCTGGGCCTCCAGGGTCAGGCCTCAGGTCACCCTCCAGATGGGACAGGAAACCCATTAGTAGTCTAGATTGGGGGCTGGGAGCTGGTCTAAGGCACAGGGCTCCAATCCTCACAACCTGAGTTCCATCTCCAGATCTCACACAGTGGAGGGAAGCAGCTCCCAAAGTTGTCCTGGGACCCCCACATGCACTGTGGTACGTGTGTAAGCACCCAAACACACATATACCACACACACACACGTGTACACACACATCCCATACACATCACACACCCACACATACCTCACACACCATATACCACATATACAACACACACAACCCAAGCACACCACACACACATACTTCAGACACCACATACCACATACACAACACACACAACCCCCCCTACACACACACACATCACACCACTTACCACATACACAACATACACATACCACACACACCGTGCAGGAATAAGTGCATACTCTTAACCTCAGAGCCCTCTTTCTTCCCTTCTTTCCACTTTCAACTGGTCTATTAAGTCTGGCTTATTGGGCTGCCAGGGCCCAGGCTCTGACCCTAATAACTCCAGTAACGGTTGTGTTCTAATAAATCTTTATTTGTAGGCACTAAAGGGTGAATGTCATGATTTTCATTGGCCGTGAAACAATTCCTTCCTTTGAATTTTTCAGCCACTTAAAATGTAAAAGTCATTCTTGATTTGTGTGTGTGCATACATATATGGTGTTTGTACATATATGTGAGTGAGCGTGGGCACACGTGTGCCCTGGTATGTGTGTATGGGTCACACCTTGGGTTTTGGTCCTTGCCCTCTATCTTGAAACAGGGTTTCTTATTGGTTACTGCATGTACCAAGGCTATCTAGCCTGTCAACCTAGGGAGTCTCGGCTCTCTGCCTTCCACATTGCAGTGGGAGTATTGGGATTATAGATGTACGCTGCTGTGCCAGGGTCTGTGTGGTTCTGGGAATTTGAAATCAGGTCCTCATGCTTGTGCAACAAATGCTTTGCCCACGGAGCCAACTCCCTTGGCCTCCATTTTTGCTCTTAACTCAGTCTGTATATAAGTAGGTACTAGCCAGTTTGGGCCCATGGCTGGGGGTTGCCTGAGTGCAATTCAGTTCCAGGGATCCAGCAATCTCATCTGGACTGCAAAGAACCTGCACTTACACAAGCACACACACACACACACACACTTTTTTTCTAAAATATTTATTTATTATGTATACAATATTCTGTCTGTGTGTATGCCTGCTGGCCAGAAAAGGGTACCAGATCTCATTACAGATGGTTGTGAGCCACCATGTGGTTGCTGGGAATTGAACTCAGGACCTTTGGAAGAGCAGGCAATGCTCTTAACCTCTGAGCCATCTCTCCAGCCCCCCCCCCTACACACATTTTTTAATCTTTTTTTTTTTAAGTGAAGAGCAAAGGAGATTTATTCAATGTGGCCACACCAAAATGAAGAATGAAGAGATCTCAAGCCCATCTTCAGGGTCTGATCAGGAGATTAGGGCTGAGATAGAGACAAGAAGTGTGCACAGCTCAACCGTCCTAGCCAAGGTGTGGTCTTGCCCGTCACCCCTGGCCTGAGCTTCAGCCTTTCCCAGCAAGTTGTTTGATGAGCTATGAATCTCATTCCAGGAAACAAATGTCCCCTCTGACTAGCATCAGGCTCCAGTCTTTTTCTTCTTCTGCACAGACACCCAGTGAAATTCTAGTTTCTTGGGATACATTGTTTCAATAGACAAAGGGAGGACACAAGTGTCTCTTTAGAATATCTTCTTTCTTCTGAGGATTTTTACACTCATGCCCCGCCCCAGTCTTTCAAAGCTCTCCCTATACAGCACAGGCTTGCCTATGATTTTCAGCTATCACTTGCTTCTGCTTTCTAAATGCTAGCATAGCATACAGGTGTATATCCTCATACTCTGTTAAGAGTTTGGCCCCTGGGTTCCATAGTCAAGGGCTGCACTCAGGCTATACCTGTGGAGCCAAGGCCTGCAGCAGAGAGCCCCTGAACTGCAAAAACACTCACTGGCTCTTTCTAGAAGTTTGCCAATCCCTGAAGAGCAGATACTGATGGGTGGGAAGCTGAAGCACAAAGAATTCTAAAAGTCACCTGGGGCCCTGGATATTTTCTGGATATAACCTGTAGGTACCGTGGTGCTCATCTTCAAGATCCAGGGTCTAATTCTGTTGCCAGGCTGGTCTGGAACTTACTATGTAGTCTGGGATGGCCTCAAACTTGTGGCAATTACCCTGCCTCAACCTCCTCAGTGCTGCAATTACAGGCATACACCACTCACCCCACCAAACTTTCCTTCATTTAAAGAAATTATTTGTTTATTTTTATTTTAGGTATACTGTGTGTTTTCCCTGCATGTATATCTGTGTAAGGGTCTTGGATTTCCTCAAACTAGAGTTATAAATTGTTGTGAGCTGCCATATAGTTGCTAGGAATTGAACCCAGGTCCTTTGGAAGAGCAGTCAATGTTCTTTAATTGCTGAGTCATCTTTCCAACTTCAGGACACCCCCTTTCTTTCTTTCTTTCTTTCTTTCTTTCTTTCTTTCTTTTGTTTTATTTTCTTTGTTTTTCAAGATAGTATTTTACTGTGTAGTCCTGGCTGTCTTGGAACTCACCCTGTAGACCAGGCTGGCTTTGAACTCACAGAAATCCTCCTGTCTCTGCCTCCTAAGTGTTGGGGTTAAAGGCATGCATCACCACTGCCCGGGCAGACCTCCCCTTTTTATGAGGACACAGCCCGCGGGGATTAGGTCTCAGCTTATCAAACTCATGCCGCTTGACTCTGTCTTAAACCAGATCACCCTCTGGTCCTAGGGGTTAGGGTTCCCACATATGCCCATTGGGTCACAATTCAATCCATGACACCATCTCTGCCCCTAACTGCCGACTGGAGTGACCTAGCAAATCTGTAAGAAGGCCAGGTCCCCATCAGGACCTAGAGGGGCTGCATTTACTTGGGAAGATAGCAGTTCAGAAGGAGGTGGAGCCTAGCCTGGTGGGGTGAATTAAGTTCACAAGGGTGCTTGTGAGAGCCAAATTTCAAAACCCTGGCCCTTGCAACAGCCTCCTTGTCCTCTTCCTCCTCCCCAGTCATTGGCTGTAGACACCCACGGGTGTATCGATGTTTCTTCTCCAGGCCCCACCTTGCCCTGCTGTGGCCCTGGCATCTTCCAGCTAGGCTGCCCAACCTGGGGCCAAGTTTGTTTGTCTTCAGCGCTTTGTCATCTCAGCAGTGACCCCGGGAAGGAAGGAGAAGAGGCACTGAGCCCAGGGTGAGGCCCCGTGAAACACCCTCTCATCCCTTAACAGCATGGCTCTGCCGAGCTGTGCAGGAGCAGACAAGTTTAGGAAGAGCCTCACTAACACTTAGGAAACTTCTGCAGGGTCCTCTCTGCTGAAGAGACGCAGTAGGCTCAGAGAGGGCAACGCCAGGCACAGCTGGCCTGACCGAAGTTTAGCTACATCACCAGTGGTCTCGCTTCTAAGTCCTACCTACAGAGTCACATGACCCAGGCAAGCGTCTCCAGTGAGGCCCTCTGCAAGCCTGACTCCTCTCCTGCCCTGGAATCTTGGAAGTAGCAGGAAAAGCCTTTAGAAATGAGCATGGGGAGGAAAGGTGGGGAGCCCCATCAGCCTCCTGAACTCCACTTCCCAGGGAGCTACACGTTTGACCTTTTGGCCATCGGCCCCATTTCTCAGATAAGGAAGCTGAGGCACAGGGCGCTCCATGTCACTCTTAAGCAGCAGCCAAGGGCCACCGTTGAGGGAAGTCCTGCGCATTCTTCCACTCTCTGGCCCCTACCTCTTCATCCACACACTGGGCAAATCCTGCTTCTACTGCCCCATATCCTGGGGTCATTGCAGAGTCTGAGGAACCCACAGGAGTGGACCCTCTCTATTGTGGACCCTTTCCACCATCTCCCTCACCGACTGTGCCATAGGAGTCAGGACTAGTTGTGTGGCTGTGTTCCATTGTTTTCCATTGGCATCCCTCTGGCTGACCAGGGCATAACACTCAGTTTTTCCATCTGCTTCACAGGCCTCGGGGAGCTGTGGTCTTTGGGATAAACAGTTTGTGTCCTAACCCTACTCTCTCTTTCTCTCTCTCTCTCTCTCTCTCTCTCTCTCTCTCTCTCTCTCTCTCAACTGCTTCTCTTTACCAGGGAGGTCCTGGGAAATAAGCTCCCCACCTCTCCATGGTCTCATCAATGGTACTGTTGTCCCATTGTATGGGTGAGAAAACTGAGGCTCAGGCAGGTGAAGAGCCATAGCCAGAATGAACATGTCCCCTTTTGACAGAGTTCCAAGAGCTACAGGGATCATAAGTAAACAGTCAGCAGGCAGAAGCCCCATCAGGTAGCCCCAGCATTGCCACCAGCTCTGGGGTCAGATAAATATTGGGGATCCCAGAATGAGAGACAAGCAGGCTCCTCACTTTAGGGCAGCTAAGACTGGGGGCCAAGAGACTGACAGTGCTCTGTAGAGTTACCAGGGGAGAAGGCATTCAAAAAAGATAATAGGAGGCCCAAAGATGATTCCGTGGTTAAGAGCATTGGCTGTTCTTCCTGAGGACCAGGGTTCAGTTCCCAGGACCCACACGGCGGCAGCTTCCAACTGTCTGTAACTCAAGTTCCAGTGGATCTGACTCCCTCACACAGACATACATGCAGGCCAAACACCAATGAACGTAATAAAAATTAAAAAAAAAAAGATAACTTCAGCTCTTGAGGGCCCCCCTGGGACCCAGGCAGGAGGACCCTGTGCCGGCAACTCCCATGACACTCTGGGAAGTCCAGAGTGGCTTCTCAGAAGACTTGAGCAACAGAAAGTGCATCAGAGAACAGGGACGGGAAGAGCAAGGAAGACAGACTGTGCTGGCTCTCAGAGCAGCCCAGGCGCTGAGTGGGGAAAACCCAGAGCCTCCTACCTAGTGAGCGGAGCGGGACATACAAAAGTGTGTGTGCATTTGTGTGCATGTGTGCATGCACATGTGCACCTGTGCATCTAAGGGCAGTGCAGGTACAGATGTGTTTGCAAATTCCAGTCTGACACCTGAAGGGGCCCCTCACTTCATAAACTGTAAGTCTCACTTTGACATCAGAGAATCAAATGCTATACAGTTGTCTATGTCAATGCTATAGCCATAGTCATGGGGAAACTGAGGCAGGGAGTAAAGAAGTGGGTTGTCTGACATCACAGCTCAGATAAGGAAAGTGACTGAGTGACCCCCATCCCATATTGAAGTAAGGGGTAACTTGGGTGCAGTCTTAGTGTAGGCCTGGGATGTGAGCTGTCATGCCAGGATGGTACTGGACCTGTGCTCAGAAAAGAATCCAGAGTTCCCCTTGGCTTTTGTGAGGAATGATTTGCCCTAACCCAATTGGAAATCCCCCTTCCCTGTGACACACCTTCCTCAAAGCCATTGGTGGCCACACACTTATTCTCACACTTTGGAGCCCTGAGGCTTTGTCAGGAGAGAGTGAGACTTCTTCTTTCACCTTGGTGTTCCCCAGAAATGAAGGAGTGTGTCCCAAGGGCCTGATCCCCTATGATGGGGCTGCTAGCCCAGCAGCCAAAGTTTTTGCTCTTAGAGAGAGTAGTAAGGAGGGTGTAGCTGCGGGCTCCTCAGGCGTGGGGTGCTGAACCAAACCAGCAGGTTGGGTGAGAACTAGGTGGGCCTCCTTCCGTCTCTGTACCCCACCCTGTAGGATGAGGATGACCCTGAGGACAGCCCAGGGTAATGAACAGAGAGACCTTCCAGTTGTGTATGTCTTCATGGGTAGCCAGCAGGAGATCTTAGGATGGTCCAATCCCTCATGGACAACAGTGTGTGGAGTATCCCAAGGGAACTGGCCAAGAGGGCAATGACCCAGGATTGAGAGGGAAGGTTTCCAAGAGGATCAGGACCTCGTCCACTGTGTTTGAAAAAGATGATTCCAGACTGGCGTGATGACACATGCCTATAATTCTAGCACTTGGAAGGCAAAGGCAAAAGCATCAGGAATTTAAGGTCAGTTCTATACTGAGTTCCAGGACAGCCTGGGCTACAGAAGGCAAACAAACAAACAGTCTCAAAACAAACAAACGAAACAAACCTTCCAAAAGCTCTGCAAAGGCAGGCCTGGAAATGGCCAGGCTATGTGGTAATGACAGTAGGCCATGGTCCTACCACAGTGTCCTTTGGGGTAGCTACCCATCCAGTCCCTGAACATGTATACCCTGCAGAGGACCAAAGGAATGTGGAGACAGGATTGCAGGGCTATAGGGGCATAGTCAAGTGTTCAAGGACAGGGGCAAGCTGAGAGTGACCCTCACACAGCATCTCTGCGTGCCGCTTTTGGCCTTTTTCCTTCTAGTCTTTCTCTGCCTCACTGGTGTCGCTGCTGTCACCTCCACCCACCCCTCCCCTGCTCTGGCCCCTCCTACTACTTCCACTCCTTTCTCTCCTATTGTCTGTTGCTTCTGTCTCACCCACTGTGGACAGCCTCCGGGGCAGGGAGTGCCCACCAGCTGCTAAAGGAGTCACCGTCAATTGCTGAGGAAAGCAGGCTGCTCATGCTAATGAAGCCAGAAGGAACCCCACTGAGCACTGAGCGTCACCATAGACCACCACCACCCTAGGGCCCTGCTGCTCAGCTGCTCCAGCCTCTGAGTCATTGCTGGAACAGTGCCCCCTGCTGGATGCCCCTTTCATCCACCTAGTACAATGAGGCACAATGAGGAAGCCCACAGAGCCTCCTGCAGAACCTTCCTGGGTCCTTAGGAGTAAGTAGTTTCCAGGCCTCCTTGAGCTCCTCAGTTGTCTTTGTGGGGCTCACAGGGGTGACCCCCACCCCCGCCTTGCAGCTGAGAGGCCACCTCAATCTTAGCTGTAGCTACATGGCATTTGAGTCTTTGGCACCCAGAACAGAGACTGGCAGAGCAGATAGATGACTCTCCGGTAAAAGAGAAAGAAAAATGGAGGCTGTGTGGGCTGGCACATAAATGTAACCCCAGCACTTGGCAGCAGTTTGAGGCTATCCTGGGTTAAATAGAAAAACCTTGTCTCAGGGCAGGGCAGGGTAGGGTAGGGTAAGGCAAAATGAAGTCCATCTGTTCAAATAAAGGAGGCCACTCTGTCCTGAGGCCACCTTAGGGTTTAACTGTAACTTCAGCTCCATGTTGATCCCTATAGTTAGTCACAGACTAAGCCACAATCCCACTCACAAACTAGTCATAATCCCGGGAACAGCGTGAGCGCTAACCTACACGGGACTTTGAATGATAGTCACAGCCTATACCTGGTCACACACTGAGCCCTGAGCTTATACTGCCCTACACTGAGTTTTGTTTTGTATTTTCTCTCTCTCCATTTATTTAGTTTTATTTTTATATGTATGTGTGAGTGCCTGTTGGATGTTTGCACATCACACGCGTGTCTGGTGACCAAGGAGGCCAGAAGGCATTGGATCTGCTGGAACTGAAGTTACAGACGGTTGTAAGTGGCTAAATGGGTACTGGAAACTGAACTCAGGTCCTCTTCAATAACAGTAAACGTTCTTAACCTCTGGGCCCTCTCTTTAGTCCCTGTGGGAATATTTTGGGTTTTGTTTGTTTTGTTTTTTGAGATGGATTTCCAGTAGCTCAGTTTGGCCTCAAACTCATAATGTAGCCAAGGATGAACTTGAATTCCAGATCCTCCTGCCTCTCCCTCCCAAATGCTGGGATTGCGTCACCATGGCCAGTGCTATACTGAGCCCTGACCCTGGTCACAAGCTAAGCCCCGATCTTGGTCACACTCATATACTGAGCTCTGACCCTGATCTGCTTTAAAGCCTTCTTTGCTTCCTCTCAGACAGAGCCCCAATTCTCGTCACATTCTGAGAACTGCCCTTGGTTAGATGTGCATCCCAAACCCGGCACACCTCAGACCCTGCTGTTTTGCCACATCGGTGCTGGCTCTGGCTGACGGAGCCCTGGCCTGTTTTTCACCCTGTGGTGCCCGGCCCTGTTTACTGGTTGCTTTGCTGACTGCCCTGCACTCCCTCTCCAGGCAGCCTGGAGGAAGGACTCTTGCTTAGCTCAGTCCCAGGCTCCCGCCCTGCCCAAACCAGAGGTGCTTGGGAGTTGTTTCCCAGACTGCAGATTAGGGAGGGCTAAACCATCCCACTCGCTGGCAGCCTGCAACCCAGGAGGTCTCAAAGTTTCTTTTCACCTCCAGCATGGTATCCAAGGGGTGTCCCTGGGAACGTGCCCAAACCCTTAAAGCTCCTTGGAGCTGAAGTAGCTCCATAGACACCATGGACAACAGGACTGGCGCAGCCAGCCTGGCAGGGCAGCCCTTCTGCAACCACCATTTTTGGCCCTAGACTTCAGGCACTCCTGACAACTTCTCTGGCCCCCCAGCCTTGGGGTCAGACAGTACTGACCCTGCCACAAGCAACCATCTACTAGAGCTACCACCCAAGTCTCTGTGGCAGGTAGTGGCCTTTGAGTTTAGCCTTGTCTTCTCCCACTTCCTTCTTTATTTTATTTAATTGTTTTGAGGAAGTGTCTCACTTTATAAACCAGGTTAGCTTGAAATTCTCTCTGTAACTGAGGCTGGCTTTGAATTTAGCAATCCTCGTGCCTCAGCCTCCCCAGAGCTGCTCCCCCACTTCCTTCTCTGTTACATCTTATGTAGTTGGTGCAGGATCATGCCCAGTGTGTGCGGAAATCACAGGACCACTTACAGGAGTCAGCTCTTTCCTTCCACGTGGGGCCCAGAGGTGGAACTCAGGGTGTCTGTCTTGGTGGCAAGTGCTTTCTTTCCCCACGGAGCCATCCTATCAACTCCCAAGTCCCCTTTTTAGAAAAAAGGAAATCACCATTTTCTGTGTTCTCGTGGGGTACCATGTCCCACACGTCCTACCAGAGCCCAGCATCGTATGAGGCACGCTTCATTCCACACTTGCCATGTGGGATGGTGAGGAAACCAAGTCTGCAGTAGGCTCGTAACAGCTTGCCGAGGCCAGAGCCATTCCACTGCTCACTACGCTAGCCCCACCCTATTTGCCTTCCAGTGGGCATTCTCCAGTCCCCAGCCTGAAGGACTGCCTGTTTGTTTTGTTTCAAAAATATTTTTCCTATCTTCATTTTATTATAATTAAAGATTTACTTTAATTGTAAATGTGTGTGTGTATGTGTGTGTGTGCCTGTATCAATATAGGTGCATTACTTGTGTGCAGGTATCTGTGGAGGCCAGGAGAGGGCATTAGATCCCCTGGAACTGTTGGTGGTGATTGTGAGATGCCTGGTGTGGGTGCTGAGAAGCAAACCCAGGTCCTCTGCCAGAGCAGTAAATACTTTTAACTGTTGAGTCCTCTGCCCAGTCCCTATATTTTATTATTGTGGTGGTTTGAATAGGAATGCCCCCCCACAGGCTCATATAGTTGAATGCTTGGTCCTTAGGGAGTGGTACTGCCTGACAGGGATCAGGACAGTGGTTCTCAACCGTCCTAATGCTGTGACAAGCCTTCAATACAGTTCCGCATGTTGTAGTAAACCCCAGCCACAAAATAATTTTCATTGCTACTATATAACTGTAATTTTGCTACTGTTATTAATTGTAATTGTAAATATATGTTTTTCTGATGGTCTTAGTTGGCCCCTGTGACAGGGCCTTTGGTCCCCAAAGAGGTCATGACCTACAGGTTGAGAACCACTGGATTAGGAGGCGTGGCCTTGTTGGAGGAAGTGTATCACCAGAGGTGGGCTTTGTGATTTCAAATGCTCAAGTCAGCCCCAATTAAATGCTTTCCTTTTTAAGAATCGCTGTGACTGTGGAATCTCTCCACAGCAATAGAATGCTAAGACAATTATTTTCCTTGAGACAGGATCTCAGGTATCTGTACTGGCCCCAAACTTGTTAAGTAGCCAAGGATGACCTTGAATTTTGATCTTTCTGTCTCTGATCTGCCTCTACTTCTGGGATCCCATCATCAAAGGTGACATGTATGTCACCAAGATGCCACCAGATTGATATTACCCTGGGAATTGAACCTCATGCAGGCCAGGCAAGCACTCTGCCCACTCACCTTATCCCCAGGCTTTGATTTTAATTTTTGAGACAGACTATCATGTAGCCCAGGCTAGCTTCAAACTTGTTAGGTCTCAAACTCAGGGCAAATGACTACCTGGCGTGCCTCTTTATCATATGAAGTGGAAGCTGGCTGCCAGATTCTCGGCATTGCAAATACCAGCCACAGAGTCATGAAGGCTGGCACACCCGGCCCCCTACCCCGAACCTCTCCAGGCCCTGAGCTTTGCTTGCCTTCTCCCCCCCCCCCCCCGCCAGACCCCCTCTATTTCTCTTCCCTGTATAGCTCAGCCATTTTGGCTAGGAGTCTGTTGGTCTCTCCGTCCTCAGTTCCTCTCTGTTCTCTCTCTCTCTCTCTCTCTCTCTCTCTCTCTCTCTCTCTCTCTCTCTCTCCTCTTTTCCTCTCTTGCCCCCACCCCTTCTCCCTTCTCATGGCCTGGTTCAGTCTGCTGGCCCGATTCTCGTCTGGACCGTTTCAGATGCCTCTGCCTGTTTTCTCCCTCATATCTACAATAGACCTTCTCCTCAGCCCTATCTTGAAACAGTCATAGCCTCATTTCATTTTTCCATTCAAAACTTACTATGTAGCTGAGGATGACCTTGAGCTCCTGACCCTCCTGACTCTCCCTTCCAAGTGTGAGGATTGCAGCACGCCCTGTTTCTCAAGAACTTTTTGAAATGAAACATGAGGGCCCGTGTCCCTCCTGTACTCAGACGCCCCCAGCACTCTCTGCTCAATAACTTAGAGGCTTGCTAGCAACCTTTCCCTACCTTGGGGTGTTTTGCAGTCAGGGTCTGACAACCCATGGGCTCTTCCATTCTCTCGCTCCTTTCTCACCTATGAACTGCATGCTGGGTACATGCTGGGCATCAGGGACTGGGGCCAATGGGTTGACTGGAGCCCACCTTCTTCAGCCTCAAGTTAGTCTAGGGCAGGAGGACAGGAAGGGGGAGAGAGGCCAGGAGTGGGCTGAGGGGTGTGGGAATGGAGTGGGGTGAGGGGTGTTCAGAAACTACTAAGCTCCGTTCTGGGATAGGTGCTCTCTTCCCTCTGGTCCCTTCCTTCCTCAGGTTGTTCTTTAAAGCATCCTTGGGGAGAGGGGGAGAGGGAGAGAGGCTCACTATCCATAGAACTTACTCTTATTTGGGGTGGGGGATCAAGACAGGGTTTCCCCAAGTACCCCTAACTGTCCTGGAACTTGCTCTGTAGACCAAGCTGGCCTTGAACTCACAGAAATCCTCAGGCCTCTGCCTCCAGAGTGCTGGGATTAAAGGTGTGCACTACCACTACCCAGCTGCATTTACTCTTCTTTATTTTCTCCACCAGTTTCTCACTTTCTGCCTCAATGGCCATTGGGCTTCCTACCCCATTGTCTGTTCCCAGGGGAGTTGCAGGCCCCAGGGGGGCCTGGTTTGTTTGGCTGTTGCCACTTCTTTCTGTGAGCCTCTGTTCTTCCTATTGAATGAGCAAGCTCCTTTCTTATAGAAGGAGCAGCCCTTTGTGTCCTGGGCTACTAGCTATTGATGCAAGGATGCCCTGGAGGTTGTGGGAGCTTGGATGCTGCCATCTGGGAATTGAGAAGAGCTGACTCCCCTGGGAATGCTCTGAAGCCTGCCTGCAGAGAGGAAAAGAGAACATCTTGGGAAGTATAAATTGGTCTTCTCATAATCAAGTCATAATCAAAACTGAATCTGGGCTATCTTTCTTTTCTTTCTTTCTTCCTTCCTTTTAATCAAGTTTGTGTGTGGGGGCAGGTGTCAGAGAACAACCTCTACTGTCAGTCCTTCCGTCTTGTTTGAGACAGGGCCTCTTATTGTTTGTCTCTGATATATCAGGCCAACTGGGCCATGGACTTCTGGGGAGTCTCCTCTCTCTCTCTCTCTCTCTCTCTCTCTCTCTCTCTCTCTCTCTCTCTCTCTCCTTGATGCAAGAATTCTAGGATTGCTGATGCCATATAACACAGGTTCTGAAGTAGGGTGTGTCTTGTTTTATCTACGCACCTTTCTGAGGGGTCTCATGCAGCATAGGCTGGCCTAGAGCTCACCATGTAGTTGAGGATGAACCTGAATTTGTAATCCTCCTGCTTCTATCTTCCATGTTGGGATTGTATGTTCATGCAACCACCCCTAGTGTTATGCAGTGGTAGGGACTGACCCAGGGCTCCAGATGCTGTGCACACAAGGCAAGCATCTCCTAGCCGAACTAATGCCTCAATTCCTCCCGTCATGTTTTGAGAAAAGGTCTTACTATTCAGATTAGGCTGGCATCAAACATGCTGTGTAACCATGGCCTTAAATTCAAGATCTTCCTCCTACTGCTACTCAAGTGCTGGGAGTATAAGCATGTGCTATACCATTCCTGGCTCATTTGTTCGTTTACACACACACACACACACACACACGCACACACACACACGCACGCACACGCACACACACGACAGAGGACAACTTTCGGGAGTCAGTTTTCTCCTTCCACTATGTGGGTCCCAGAAATCAAATGCAGGCTGTCAGGTTTGGTGGGACACTCAACTATCTCACTGGTCCTCAGCTTTCTGTTTGCTGAATGCTAAGGGAGGCAGGGCTTACTGTCAGCTCCAGTGAGCTGAGAAGGCTGCCTGCAAGATACACTGGGCAGGCTGGCCCAAGGAAAGCAAGGGCCAGAGGATTTTGAGAGTGAAGGTGGGAGGGAGGAGAGCCAGTCCGAAGGGATGAGGGGCTGATCCTAAGAGATGGATGCCTAGCTGAAAACAGTGGCCCCAAAGGGAGGAGCACCCTGGGGACTGCGGTGTCTTGTTGATGCCAGCCAGTGGGGCGGTCCCATACATAACCTGCCTTCACCCTTCATTCTTAGAGCTGTGCCAGGTGCCTCGCCCTGCCACCTGCCGTGGGAGGCTTCTCTCCAGGTCACCCTGGTCATTTGGTTCATGGCTGTGGCTCAGCTGAACCGAAGTGACTCTTCCCTTGCCCCTGCTCATCTAGACAAGTGGCCTAGATATGCGGAGCTGCGGCCCTCTCCCCCACAAGCCCGGAAGCTGCTTGCAAGAGACAGACAGTCGTCATGGGTTCAGGTCCCATGCTTAGCCACTTGCTCACTGTGTGATCCCAGGCCTGATACCTCAGCTGTCTCTCTTTCCTCTTCTACAGAGAGGATGCTAACTGCGCTTAGTACAGGACTACCAAGTGCGTGAGGCAGCATGTTCTGTTTTGTTCTGAGACAGTGTCTTAGCCTCCAACTCAGGATCCTCCTGCTCCTGTCTCTGAGTGCTAGGATGTCAGGCCTGTGCCACCATGCCTGGCTTGTGAGGTGGCTTTGATCACACAGGACCTGAACTGTTTGCTTGGTTTTTGGTTTTCTCTGTGTAGCCCTGGCTGTCCTGGAACTCGCCTCTGTAGACCAGACTGGCCTCAAACTCACAGAGATCTGCCTCCTTCTGCCTCCCGAGTGCTGGGATTAAAGGCGTGCGCCACTTTGCCCTGAAGACCCTAAACTCTTAATCCTCCTGCTTCTACCCCTCCAGTACTGGGATTACAATCGAACACAATACGCCTATCTTTTTGTTGTTGTTTTTGCCATTTGTTTTTCGCTATATAGCCCAAGATAGCCTCAAACTTTCATAGACCCTCGTGCCTCAGCCTCCCTTTCAAGTACTAGAATTACAGATACACTCCATCATGCCTGGTTTATCCTAGGGATCTTCCAATGCTGTTGCTGTCCTGCCCTGTGCCTCAGTGGGTCCTTCACAGTCATTTCCGTGTGTCCTCACCACAGAGCCAGGGCTATGGGGACAGATTCTCTTCACAGATGAGGAAACAGGCTTGGAGAAGGACTCACCTGCTATGCAGAGACAGCTGAAGAACTTTGAACTTCCAAGGAGATGTACTTACATGGGAAGCCATGTGACCATCAGGTGTCCATATGACCTGGGTCACCCTGGAAATTATGTGACTATACCCAACATGGCCCCTTGACCTTGAAAGGATCTGTGGACTCTAACAGTCTCTGTTTCATGGCCGATTCTGGAACCGAAAGTTCTGATGTGGATCTGTGCCCAAGCCCGAGGCCTTTTTAATTAAGGCTCCTCATTGCCCAGACTCTTGGATTGATGGCCTGCAAGATTTCAGGTCCTACTGTGGGAGGCTAGGGCTTTTCGACTTGCCGGAGGGAGATCCAGGCTAGAGAGGGTAGGCTCACTCATCCCAGGGAGTTTCCTTACTCTGTGGGGCTCCAATCCACTTCATTACAGCAGTGGGGGAGGGACTTCCGCAGGGTACGTGCATGAAGGGCATTTAAGCTGAGCTAGCTGGGGAGAGGGGTTCGGGGCACTCTAGACACAGCTGGACAGTCTCAGAGCGGAGAGATGGGTGTGGCCCAAAGAGGTTGCTCAGGATCTTTGGCTCTTTATAAGCATGCTAATCGCGACAATGAGCAACTGGAAAATAGGAACTTTTAAAGGCGTTCGCTGTTGTTTTTTAATGTAGACTGGGCATGGTGCTGCATGTCTGCCACGATCTTGGCACTCTGGAAACAGGCTGGAATATCAGGAATTCAATGCCATCCTTGGTTACATAGTGAGCTTGGGGCCATTCTGGGCTACAAGAAGCCCTGTCTCAAAACAAGAAAAAGCAAAACAATTGTTTCAGCAAAGGTGATTACCCAGGGAACATTCTGTTGGGACACAGCCTTTCCCTTCCTCTTTTGAGTCGCCTGTCCCAAGCCTAGCAGGAAGGCTGCAGTCCCCAGAGTGAATTTGCTTTGGGATGGAAGGGATTTGGCAAGGTAGGAAGGGGCCCCGATTAATAAGTGGGTGTGTTTGTTGCTACTGTTGTTCTTCTTCTTGTTGTTGTTTTGTTTAGTTGTCTGTTTCGTGACAGAGTCTCACGATGTGGCCCAGACTGGCCTCCTACTCTTGATCCTGCAGCCTCAGCCTCAAGCCTCCAGGTGCCAGGATTACAGGCGTGTACCTCCACACCCAGCTCGGTGTTGAATTTTAATCACAGTACAATCTGAGCCATCCCAATTTATACAGGGCTTCAGCGCGCGTCACCTCCCTCCCTTCCCAGGAACCTACAAGTACAAGGTTATCACTGATCAATCTGACATTTTCATGGCTGCAGAGAGGCAAGAACACTCCCAGAAGAGTTCAGGGGTGACTTTAGAGAGTAGGACAGCCAGCCATATGAAGAGTCAAAGAGGGGGTCCAGGGGAGGAGAGATGGGACAGACCCTTAGGAGTGTCTTAGATACACATAGGATCTATACCTCCTAACAGCCCTTCATCCCTTCCCTTGGGGTTACCTCCTCCCCTCAACCCTCACCTCTTCCAGCAAGCAGAGAGGATGCTCAGGTTAGACATGTTCCCTCCCCACTTTGGCTCCTTTGTCTGTGAAATGGGATCATCATACCCGTACTTAAAGTATAGAGTATTAAGGGCAGGGTGTGGATAGATATGAGCGGGCTGAGTTCATCTCCTTCTCTGCTGCCTATGTCTTGGGCTGCATTGAGCACTGTCCACCCCTCTGGTCCAGCAGGTTTGCTGTGCATTCCACAGGTGGGAGTCCCACTTTTCTCAGCTCAGCATGAGGAGCAGGTCCGGGAAGACCACCAGTCTGGAGCTGTCTTGGGGCAGCCTGTCATGCATTGATGCAGGGTCGGGTGCAGACATCTACCCTGAAAGGGCCATCATGCTCTCATGTGTAAGGCACGGAGATGGACAGGAAAGGAAAGATTCCTAACAGCAATAAGCAGCATCCTCCCTTCCTTCATCTGCCATCTTGCTTACCTGATACCTAGCCAGATGTGCCCCAGGGGTGAGTCTTGGCCATGTCATCTATGGCTGTACAGTGGCAGGTACAGCCTCTTGTGCCCCAACCTTCTTGTCTCAGGGAAGCACACACACACACACACACACACACACACACACAGAGAGAGAGAGAGAGAGAGAGAGAGAGAGCCCCCCAAATGAAAGGAATGTAGAGTGTCTCCACAGCTGAGATGGGATGACATTCAGACAGCAACGAAGCCTTCGCGGTACTCCAGGATCCTAAACAGCTGGGAGGTCAGTGTGCTTTACACACAGGGACTCGGGATTTGCTTTACAGTTTGTGGTAGCCTTGTTTTTAAAGAGCAAACAACAAACAAACAAAAAACTGCCGAGCATCTGGGGCTCAGTGGTTCAGAGCAGGCACTGCTCTTTCGGAGAACTGGAGTTCAGTTTCCAGCACCTGCATTAGGTGTGTGGCTCATAACCACTTGCAACTCTGGCAGAATCAGAAACTTGCCCTTTCGGCTAGGCTGGCAGACTGGGGAGCTCTGAGGCAGCTTGCTTCTGCTCTTTGGTGCTGAGGTTACAGCCTGTGGAGCTGTTAGGCTGTGTGTGTGTGTGTGTGTGTGTGTGTGTGTGTGTGTATTCTTGCTTACCTGACATCTAACCAGATGTGTCCCAAGAGTATGCATATATGTTTTTAAAATTGAGCCCCAAGTCCTCTGAAAGAGCTGCCAGGGATCTTAACCTCTGAGCCATCTCTCCAGTCCTATGTGTCAGGCTTTTTAAAATGTAGGTACTAAGATTTCAAACTTGGGTCCTCACGCTTGCAGAGCAAGTGCTCTTAATGCTTGCACCGTTTCCCTAGTCTCTCTCTAGCCTTTTATCTGATAGCTTCATCTCATTGTCCACTATAGAACTAAACTCCTGAGCTATTTCCACACCTCGGGCTTAGAAACTACCTTCCTAAATTCCACTTAATCAAGCACTGATTTCCTCTTTGCAACTTTCTTCAGACAGAGTCTTGCCACAGAGTCCAGGATGGCTTTCAACTTGGGGCAATACTCTTGCCTCTGCGTCCCAAGTGCTAGGGTCCTAGGCATGTACTTCCACACCCAGCTTAAGCATGAACGTTCACGCATGCAGTCATTTATACTTTGTGAGATGTTTGCTGAGGGCAGGCAAGATGGCTCAGCCAGTAGAGACGTATTTGCTGAGTGCCTGTAGCAGCTCAGCTCTTCTGCTGGGCTCTCAGCAGTGGCTGCTAATGCTCGCTCACTCGTCTGTACGTGCTTCCCATTCCGCTGTGGCATCCTTAGGGAGAGGAATTCCCGGCTCTGAGTAGCGGAGTCCAGTGTGCCTAGAGGACATGGTTCCTGTGCACTCCCTATCTGCTTGCTGATAAATGAAGGTGAAAAAAGATCAATAAATATCATCAGTTAGTGAATAATTAAACAAGGTCCTAAGCTGGTTCTTGGTACTTTGTCCTCTATTGTCTTTTTCAAAGGCATCATTTGTTTTTTTTTTTTTAATTTTTTTTTTCAAAGCTAGATGTGGTGGTACATACCAGAAGAATAAGATCATCCTTGGATACAGAGGGAGTTTGAGGCCAGCCTGAGCTGATGAGACCCTATTTCAAACAACAACAAAATGAAAGACACCCCCCCATTGTTTGATTTTTTTTCAAAACAGGGTTTCTCTGTAACTTTGGAGCCTGTCCTGGGACTAGCTCTTGTAGACCAGGCTGGCCTCAAACTCACAGAGATCCACCTGCCTCTGCCTCCTAAATACTGGGATTAAAGACATGCGCCACCACTGCTTGGCTGAAAGATACCTTTAAAAAGCTGGTGTAGCAGTGTCTGCCAGCGATCCCATATCATAACCTGGGAAATAGAGGCAAGAGCATCAGGAGTTCAAGGTTATTCTTAGCTACACAGTGAGATGCAGGCTAGCCTGTTCTACATGAAACTCTGTTTCAAACTTTTATTATTTTGTTTAACCCCAATGACAAGAAAGAACGATATTTTAAAGAAAAGATTTATTATTTTAAATTATGCATATGTTTACGTACCCTAGTACAGGTGCCTGGGAAGGCCAGAGGTGTTGGATCTTCCTGCGACTGTAGTTATAGAGAGGCGTCATGTATCGATGGGGTTGCTGGCAACCAAACTCGAGTCTTCTGCAAGAGCGGCGTGCACTCGTAACTGCGGAGCCATCTCTCCAGTCCTCGAACCATGAACTATGCCTTAGTGGCGTGCTCATTTTCAGGTCAGGACTCAGTAAAGTGCACGGTCACACAGGTGAAACACGGCTCAGATGGAATTGCAAGTCAAGTATCAACCAGGGCGGAGCAGGTAAGGTGACTCAGTGGGTAGAGGGACTTGCTGACAATCCTATTGTGTTCTTGGAGACCCTCAAAGGGCTAGAAAGACGGTGCACCAGCGAAAAACACACACTGTTCCAGCAGAGGATTTAACACCCATGTCAGCAGCTCACACCCACCTGCAACCCCAGCTTCAGCTCTTGCAGCCTCTGTGGGCACCAGCACTTACATGCACACACACCCACACGGAAACATACGTGCACACGGAATTTTAAAAAAAAAAAATCCTCAAAAAATAAAATCCTCAAAACACAACAAAGCAGCCAAACAACAACATTAACAACAAAATGTCAACAGGGGAGGCATGCCCTCAATGATGGTCACCCACGAGTCACCCACAAGAGTACACGGTTGGAGAAACTGTCGCAGACTGAATACACTGTATGCCAAGCACCCAAACCAGGAACCAAAAGCACCACCAGGCCCTGGACTCACCCGCCATACCCACTTCCTGGTCCCAGCACCCTCCCTCAAGCTTAGTCACCTTCCCGACTCCTTAAGCCAGCTACAGACATCTACAACTCTATTTCTATAGAGATTTCTATAGAAATCTCTGAGGCAGAGATTTCTGTGTAGCTCTGGTTATCCTGGAACTCACTCTGTAGACCAGGGCGACCTGACCTTGAACTCAGAGAGCCTCCTGCCTCTACCTCCCCAGTGCTGGGATCAAAAGTGTGCATCACTATCACCTAACTAATATTACAGCTAAATTTCTTGCCCCTAACACTGATTCCTGTGTAGTCACAGCTAGCCTGGAACTCTCAATGCCACACAGACCTTCCAAGTGCTGGGAAAACGGAAGTGGAGCATTGTACCCATTTTTTTTTTTTTTTGAGGCAAGTAGCACACAAAGTGGCCTGTTACTCACTAACTAACTCAAGCTGGCTTTGAACTTCTGAGAATCCTGACATTGATGGGCACCTAGCTCTGGTTTAACTTCTTTTGCTCAAAGCCGTTTGTAAGAGTCACCCATATTTACTGGGCAGTGATGGCAAATGCCTTTAATCCCAGCACTCGGGAGGCAGAGGCTGGCGAATCTCTGTGAGTTCGAGGCCAGCCTGGTTTATAAAGTGAGTTCTAGGACATCCAGAGCTGTTACACAGAGAAACCCTGTCTTGAAAAACTAAAAAAAGTCACTCATATTTATCTTATGTAGTTATAATTTTTTAAACTTTATTTATTCTTATTTTATGTATATCAGTGTTTTGCCTGCATGTTTGTCTGTGTGAAGATGTCAGACCTTGGCGTTATGGTTGGTAGCTGCCATGTGGGTGCTAGGAATTGAACTCAGGACCTTTGGAAGAGCAGGCGGTGCTCTAACCACTGAGCCATCTCTCCAGTCCCTGTAGTTGAAAATGTTCACTGTTGATCCAATGAGTGTCTATGTCACAATTTATATAACCCTTCAATAACCGACACATCATCACAGGACTGATTCCAGCTTGAGGCCACGCTAAACATCACTGCTAGGAACAGTGGAAGCACTGGGCATTGATTGAGTCCTTTAAAGTAGATTTCCAGGATGCATGGTGTGCAGACACTCAGGAGGCAGAGGCAGGCAGATCTCTGAGTTTGAGGCCAGCCTGGTCTACAGAGTGAATTCAAGGCCATTCAGAGCTACGGAGTGAAATCCTGTCTAAAAACAGCCAACTGAACCAGAAACAAAGAAAAAAAGCAGATATCCCCGTGGTGGTGAGTCTTCCAGTTGCTCCCTTTCTTGCCAACACTTGGCATTGTCGGATTTTCCCATTTTATCTGTTCTGGAGACTGACCAGGACACTTTGTAAATTCCTCCCAAGTTTTTCAGATAGATCATAAAATTTCTGGTTTACAGATGAAGACATCAGGGCCCTGAGAGGTCACTTAAACCTTGGCATAGGCTTAGGGCTGGGTTGCCAACAGGGCATCACCCATCATTTCTTGTATCTGTCCAGACCCCTTCTGGACCTGGGCTCGTCTGGCTTCTCAGCACTGGGAGAGATCAGTTCTGTGACCCAGGTGTGGGTGGCTTGGGCATTCATGGCTCAGCGGATGTTCGAAGAGCTTCAGAAATGAGAGATGACCAGAGAGGGCAATGGATGAGAAGGAGTAAGGATGGGGGAGTTACAGGCAACCAGTCTGCGCCCAAGAGGGGTGCAGCTCTGTTGGCGGAAGGTGAGCACAGCACGTTACACAGCTGCGGGCTGGAGAGCCTGAGGGTGTCTGGCAGGAAAGCCAGGCGAGGGCGGCGGAACACACAGCCGCCTCCAGAGCCCACTACCAGGCCCTGGGCGGGGCTCGGCAGGAGGGGCGGGGCTTTCTCAAGGGGCGGGGCCATTGACTGCTTCCGACCAATGGACTTGCGCGACTTAGGCTCCGCCCTTCTACCCTGCTGCATAGTCATGAGGCGCAGGCCGGCGCTGCGTCAGCGGAAGCGGCGCGCAGCGGCTGTTTCCGACCTGATAAAGCGGCGTTGTCCCCGCGCGCTGGCCGCAGCCTCGCAGCGCTCCCTCAGTGCCCGCGTCGCTGACTGACGGACCCGCCCGCCCGGCCGCCGCCGAGGGCGCAGCCGCCGCCCGGACGCCCCGCCGCCGCCCCGGTGCGCCCGGGGCCCCGCACCCCAGCCGCCAGCTAGCCCTACCAGCCCCGCTGCCCCGGCCGGAGGAGACAGGTGAGCGGCCGCACCTGCCGCCCCGCCCCCTCCGCGCGGCCCGGGCCTCGAACCGGCGGCCCGACCAACCCCGCGTCCTTCCCCCTCCCCCCGCCCCCACCCGGCCGCTGCGCTGCAGCCCGCACCTGCCCTTGCTCGTCCGCATCTTCGGCCCCGCGGCCGCGGTGTCTGCCTCCTAGCGCACCGGCCCGGGGCCACCCCGGCGCTCACCTCCCGCCTCTGGCGCTGGGTGCGCACCCTCCTCTCCCCAATCCTTGCTAACTTCTGGGAGTTCACCGGCTCTGGGCCCACTACCTTGAAATGCTTCTGGGTTACCGCTCTCTATCCTTGTCCCCCAACATACATTGCTTGCAGCGCTGCTAGCTGGTGGCCTGACCCTTTTGCGGCCACCTTTATTTCCCGAAGCCCACCTCGTTCCTGGAGAAGACGGGAGGGAGCATTACGCTCCAGGTGCAGAGCCTCGGATTTGGAGAAGCCCCCCGTCCCTCTCCCATCTTCCTCAAGTCCCTTGAGCTTAACCCATTCCTCTCCAAGGTGTGCTGCGCTAGATGGGCGCCCGGCGAGCACACTCCTGCGGAGGGCTTTTCCAGGGGAGGTATGTGCAAGTTGGGGAGCACAGCTTGCTGGTTAGTTATTTGTAATAACCTTAGAAGGTGGGGTCAGCCATGGGTGGGTAGAGGCGTTAGGTCCCCTGGGGAGTCTGGGTCTTTTGCTTTACCCTGTGGGATACTGACGGAGTGTGGCTTCAACTTCTGCCTCAGTCTCCCCTTCTGGTACCCTAGCTGACCACACACTGTGGTTTGCAGCTTCTTGTTACTGGGGTGTTCAAAGACGCGTACCTGGCAAACAGAATTTGTAAAGATGAGCGATTGAAGCAGTCGTTTCTAGTGGTCTTATAGGCCCCCAAAGCTCAAGAGAGTGGGCCACAATACATCTGGCTGTCTGCCCCCCCCCCCCCACGGTGAAGTGTGTTCCCAGCACATTCCCTGCAGCTGGCTCCACTGACTGCTGACAGGTAGGGTGTGGTGGAGTCTTTCCTCTGTTATTTTTCCTCGTAGTAAGAAAGCGTTAGTAAAAAGCTGCAGGGGTGCCTTACTGATTCAGGGTGACAAATGGCTGGTCACTGGAACTGGGAACCTCCGCCAGCCTTGGAACAAATGTGAACAGCACCCTCAATTTGCTGCTTCGATCCAAATCCTGCATGAGAAGAGCAAGTTGATGAGGGCTTTGCAGAGATACTTTGCCCAAGCTGCTGGGGGGCGCGGGGGCGGGGGGCGGGGGGGGGGAGGCAGCGACTGGCCTGAAGCTGTGTGGGCTCCAGGTGGGAAGAGACCCCAACATGTTGAAGAAATCAAGTGCTTTGGGGGAGGGATGGGGGAAGTAGGTCATCTTCAAATCCTACACTTCAGGAATATTCGTGCCGATTGTTTTTATGAGGGATGCTGAAAAGTTGTTCCTTTGAAGGGTTTGAACCGCGTGTTAGGTGTATGTGGGGGTGATTTATTTGGGAGACATCCCTACCACAATCCCTGGGCCTGTGGAGGGAGGCTGCCCAGGACCAGCACCCAGTGCTGTGGAGGATTCACTGGCTTCTCTTGCAGAGATGCTGTGTGCTGCAGCTTTGCCCCTTGTCGCATCGTGAAAGCAGATCAGAGATTGGACTGGGTGATCTCCAAGGTAGCTCGCTTTTAACACCCTGCAACTTTGCTTATTGGAGAGGAGGGAGTGGGGGAAGGGCTGAGGGAGCTGTAAACCGTTCTTGCCCTTCTCTGCCCTGCAGAGCTGCAGGGGAGGAGGGGGCTGTGAAGCTGCAGCTCCTGGTCTCCTGTGCAGGAAAGGAGCGGCAAAAGGTATTTGAGCTGGTGTTTAGGGGGTGCTGAATTGATTTCATCTGTGTTATCCAGAAGGCAGACGGGAGGGTTGAACAGGGTGGTGTTAGGGTCTAGGATGCCTCTGTTGCCCTGCCCTATGCCTTCTCACTGTCTGGAGGACCTTGGTGCTCCAGCTTTGGGTAGCCAGCAAGGGGTGGTTTGTGACAGCTTTGTGGCCTGGTGTTGAATAAGCATGACTGGTGATCATTGTAGGTGGCAGACAAACCCAAATTGCTAGTGCCCTCCTGGGGAACACCCCTGGCAGAAACGTGCCTGTAATTTGTGGAACCAGAATGTGCTAGAAGCTGTGTTCTTGTTAAGGGTGGGTGAAGATGCTGCTCTATTGCTCGCCTCCTGTGGTTCCCTAGATTTTTTTTTTTAATCATAATGTAATTATGTCGACAAGGGTGCACTGTAATATGCCATTAGAGACTTGACTGCAGGCCAGGCGACACGAATGCTCATTGGCGTCCAGTGAAGGAGCAGTAGTGGGGACAACCTCATGCATGAAGAGCCATCTTGGGGTGGAAGACCCCATAAGCCAGAGTCTACAGAGGACTCAGCTGAAGCACCTCCCCCACCAGCTCCCAGACAAGCTCCTCTTGTTTGCATTAGCGTAACTGCTCCACCAAAGTCAATGAACAAGGATCTTTTTAAATGGGAACTTTCAAAACGTGCCTCGGGTGCCCCCCCCCCACTATCAAGTTCTGGGGCCTGTGAGTCTCCTTTCAAAGAAACTTGAGGCCTCTTCCATGTTGGTGGAAAGGACAGTCCTGTTCCCAGCCTGAGGAACCTGGTCAGGCTCACGACAGGTACCTTTTATGTGAAGGCTGGACTGTGCCTGGGTTTTTTTATTGTTTGTGTATGTTTGGGATTTTTTATTTTTTAAAGACTGGGTTTGTAGCTGAGACTAGCCTTGGACTCCTGATATTCCTGCCTCTATCTACCTCCCAGGTGCCTCCTCCTGACAGGTGCTGGAATTACAGTTGTGTACCTTCATGCCTGGCTCTGAGGTAGGCAGTTTTAAGAATGAAACACTGTAGCACAGGAAGACTGATGCAGCAGGATTGGAAGTTTAAGGCTAGTCTGGCACATATAGGGAGATCCCTCTTTTTTAATTTTTAATATTTATTTTTATTATTTTAAGTTGCGTGTGTGTGTGTGTGTGTGTGTGTGTGTTGTTGTCTTTGTGTGGGTACGTACGTGAGAGTATAGGTGTCTGCATCCCCCTTGGAGCTGGAGCTTCAGGTAGTTGTAAGCTGTCTGCCGTGGATGCTGAGAATCAGATACCTGGTCTTAACCACTGAGTCGTCTTTCTAGCCTGAGGCCCTATTTTTAAAAAAATAATGAACTGGGCAGACTCAGCAGGCATAGCCTACTTGTGTGTTTTAGTTTGTTTATCACTGTTAGCTTTCCTTTTGCTGCTTTTCAAGGGGCCACTCTGTTCCCAGGTGGCTACCTGGGAGCAGTGGCCAGCCTTGTATCTTTCTTGGAGGGCGAGGATGTTAGTGCCTCAGAATATCAGGCAGTCGTTGTGGGATGGCTGAGTGTTTCTGTCTCCAGTGATGGAGTTGCTGGACTGCTGAGAGCTGTGGTGAAGGACCCAAAGCCTGAGTCTGGAGAGAGGATAGTCCCAAGTTCCCTGTAGCTCAGCTCCTGCTTGGGTGTAGTTGTTATTTGTTTTTATTTATAATTTTTTATGTGTATGAATGTTTTGCCTGCATATATGTTTACTACATGTATGCCTGGTGTCCAAAGAGGTTGGAAGAGGATCTCCTGGGGCTGGAGTTACCAGGTGGGTACTGGGAATTGAACCCACATCCTCTGTAAGAGCAACAAGTGCTCGAACCACTGAGTCAGCTCTCCAGCCTATTTAGTGGTTGTTGCTTTTTTGACATAGCATCTCAGATAACTCTTGATTGCCTTGAATTCACTGTGAGCCAAGGATAATTTCTGATCCTCCTCCCTCTACCCTACAACTGTTGGAGTTCCCAGCATGAGCTGCTATGCCTGGCTTGGGTTTCTTTTAAAAAGGGGCTAACACTCTCTTTCTCTTGTTCATCCTTATTTTGTGCTAGATGTAGCCTCCAAGCACTGGGGTCTGAGGGTGCCAGAATGACCACAAGTAGAACCCAGAACCCTCATGTTTCTTGGGATCTGCTTTACCTTTTTTGTTTGTTTGTTTGGTTTTTTGTTTGTTTTTTCGAGACAGGGTTTTTCTGTGGATCCCTGGTTGTCTTGGAACTCACTGTGTAGACTAGGCTGGCCTCGAACTCACAGAGACTCACCTGCCTCTGCCTCCCTAGTACTGGGTTTAAAGTACACCAACTTTACCTTTTTGATCCTTAAGCTAAGGCCTGGGAGACATTGTACAGACTAGGCCTCCCTGTCTTTAGCTGAACCCCCACATCTATGGAAGGATCTGCTCAGCTGGGTAGGGCAGGGTGCAAGTAAGGTGCCTTCTACTCTGGGATACTACATGACCAACAGATCCCACATGGCCAACCCCCAGCTTGAGTTTTTGTAGTTGTGTCTCTTGAACTTGCAGAACTTGGTTTGCCACCACATCCCCCAGTTTCAAACATGGGAAAATCTTGAGTAAGAAAAGCCACACTTTGAACTACAAGATGAGGCATTGAGACATTGAGGTAGGCATGCATTTGGCTCTGTGTAGTGGTCACTGTACTTTGTGTACAAGTCTCACTGCATAATTTTAAGCAGTCTCTTAGATGTTGTAAGCCAGAGTATAATAAATAGCTCTGTGTTGCCAACAACTTAGTCATCATTTGAGGCAAGTGCAACCAATCAACAGTGTATGATTTTTGGTTTTGAGTAAGGAGAGTATTTTTCCATCAATTTAGGAGAACTGGGATTGAATTCTTGGTCTCCAGTGTGGTACTCACACTCCACCATTGTAATACACCTGTAACTGTCCATCACCTGTTTGTGTGTGGTGTTTATATGCGTGTTCGTGTGTGTGTGCGTGTGTGTATAAGGCCAGAAACTGGGTATCTTCCTTTATGGATCTCTACCTTCATTTTGAATCAAGGATTTCTTACCACACCTGGGGGCTGGCCGGTCAGTTCCAGGCATCCTCTTGCCTCTACCTTCCCACCCCATTGGTGGGGTAAAAGGTATGTGCCACCATGCCTAGCCCTCCATCTGTTTTTAAAAAGCTGTTTTTGTGTGTCTGTACATTAAGGAGAGACACACAACCAAGTAAAAGTGGGGGTCAGAGGACTACTTTGATGTTGGTTCTCTCCTACTTTGTAGCTTGCCAGGCTCACATGGCAAGTGCCTTTATCTGCTGAGCCATCTCACTGGCCTTCCACCTATTGATTTACTTATTCATTCATTTATTTACTTTTTCTTTTCTTTTTTTTCTTTTTCTTTTTTTTTTTTGAGACAGGGCTTCTCTGTGGCTTTAGAGCCTGTCCTGGAACTAGCTCTGTAGACCAGGCTGTTCTCGAACTCACAGAGATCTGCCTGCCTCTGCCTCCCGAGTGCTGGGATTAAAGGTGTGCGCCACCATCGCCCAGCTCATTTATTTACTTTTTAAAATGTATTTACTTTTATTTTATGTGCATTAGTGTTTTGCCATAGGTGTCAGGTCCCCTGGAACTGGAATTACAGACAGTTGTGAGCTGGCATGTGAGTGCTGGGAATTGAATCTGGGTCTTCTGGAAGAGCAGTCAGTATTCTTAACCACTGAGCCATCTCTCCACGCCCCATTTATTTACATTTGAGGTCAGGGTTTGGCATCTATACTAGAGGTAAAATCACTTGTATTGGACAAGGCTGGGCAGGGCATCCCACACTCGTAATCCCAGTGCTCAAGAAACCGAGGCAGAGGATTGCCCAAAATTTGAGTCCAGCCTGGGCCACATAATGAATTCTAGACTAACCTGGAGCAAAGACCAAACCTTTCTCGGGGGAAAAATAAGTATAAAGCCAGGCATAGTGATACATCCCTGTAATCCTAGCACTCAGGATGCTGAGTCAGGAGGGTCAAAGCTGAGTATAGGAAAGACTAACTTAGAATGCCAGAAGAAACCCTTATCATAATGGGTTGAATTTCCTTTTTTTTTTTTTTTTTATTTTTATTTATTTATTATGTATACAATGTTCTGTCTGTGTGTATGCCTGCAGGCCAGAAGAGGGCACCAGACCTCATTACAGATGGTTGTGAGCCACCATGTGGTTGCTGGGAATTGAACTCAGGACCTTTGTAAGAGCAGGCAATGCTCTTAACCACTGAGCCATCTCTCCAGCCCCCTGGGTTGAATTTCCTTAAGAGAGATGTTTTCCAAGGTTTTGCACAAGTGCTCCATACTATAGCTTTGAAAAACTATGGGCACATTCAAAATTATGGATACATCTAAACCTTTTTGTCCTTTTGTTTCATCTTTTTGACACAAGGTTTTACTGTGTAAACTCTATAGACCTGGCCTCGGTCTCACGGAGATCCACCTGCCTCTGCCTCCCGAGTGCTGGGATTAAAGACTTGGGCCAGGCCACCACTGTACAGCTCCAATTTTGAATAGCTTTAAAAGATGTCATTTGCAGTATATTGTAGTCATTTAAAAGTAAAATCCAATGTCATGCACTTTGGTGATGTCATTCCTGTCATCAGTGCCCCTTAAAAGAACAAGAACAAATTGTTTTTAATAATGTGAAAGCCACACCGCCGCTGATGGCGGTGATCCATTTCCCCCTGTGAAATTTGGTTTGAATGTAACTTATCTTTATACCAGAGAGTCTTTTTATTGGTGACTTTTTTTCTTTCCTGTGACAGAAGTATGAGGAAATTGCAATTCAAAACATTTCTGTAATCTTTAAGCTGTGTCAGTTCAGCCCAGAAAAGTGGTTTGACTTTGTAATTACTGTCTTGGTCACAGAGGTGGTCACAGAACCACAACTCATCCTCAGGCCTAGTGAGGGTGATAGCATATGTCTTAGAAAGCCATGGAATCAGAGTGGCTTAGTGGTGGGCCTTTTAAGGTGCCTGTCTCAGGGAAAGGACTTACTGAACTGTCTCTGGGATTTGTGCTGCTGGAGCATTCTATGAGAACAGCCTCCCCCCCTTTTTTTTTTAAGACAGGTTCACTACATTAGTGCACTTGCTGGCCTGGAACCTGCAGCAGTCCTCCAAGTGCTGGGCTTATAGCATGAACCATTACACTCTGACAGCTGCCTTTTTGTTTAGGTGTGGAAGGAGCACGAAGGTGACCTTGGGGCTTCTCTGGCAGTTAGTTTCAGGAGATACTTTGTGGAGTCTGTACCTGGAGACCCTGAGGATATTCTTGCTGGGTGCCCCACGCTTTTACATCCCACCTTAGATGCACAGTCCTGCGTATCTGAGGGACAAAGCCCTGTTTCATCGAGCCTGTCACTAGAGATGGTCTGTCTTGCACCTCAATATTGGGTTGCATGCTTTCTAAGTGCTTGGTGTTAAATGGCGGAAAGATGGGGAATTTCATAGGCCATTCATGGTTCACTTAGGGGTTTGCATTTTTATTTGGTTTGGTTAAAATGTAAGCCTGTGCCTTGAGTTAAAATTTAATTTGCCAGAAAAAGGCAGCAGTAGGAAGACCAAGGTGGATAAGCCTGGGGCTCCTTGGGGACTCTTGCTTGTTAATCCAGTGTTCCCCTTTGCTAAACTTCTTTCCTCTGTGCTGTAGGCCTGAGGGTTCCTGTTGGCCTCTGGGATGAGAGCCATTTAGGTGGGCTAGAGAGGATGATGAAGAGGGCCTGTACTGGGAGACTAGGGTGTTGGAAAATTGGGCCTCTTCCTGAGAACCCATGATGGGCTGATGTGGAGCACTTGACTGCTCCCAGGTGCTGCTAAGGCATGTAAATATGCTGGGTTGTGAGATGTTAAATTCAACAAACTGCTCTAACCTCATGCTCAGAACAGCATGCAGTGGCTGGAGAGCAGCAGAACCAGGAATATGGGATAGGTTTGTGACCAGAGGGCCCTGTGTGCCCAGCAGTGAGCAGGATATTTTCTTGCTTTAGAGATCCATAGCCTGGCCCAGCCTGGCTTTCCACCTCTCTCTGGCCTCACTGCTCTTGTGGGTAAAAGCACATGAGAGCTGGGTGTGGAGGCTTACATCTATAATCCTACCATTGGGAGTTTGAGGTCTGCTTAGGCTAGAGAGCAAGACTGTAAAAACCCAGGGAAACCAGAGAGTCAATGAAGAGTGTTTGAGCAAGACCATGACAGCATAGGGATGGGACCCTGTCTCCTTTGTTCCTGGGGTAAGAGAAGACAACTGAAATCAAAGAATGAGGTTGGCAGCGATGGTGAATGACCCCAGAATATGGAGCCTCATTGGCCTGTCTCCAGCACAGCAGCTGTTTCTCAGTTACCTTGGTATTTTGGGCATCAGGATGGAGAGCAGGGTCTCCTGACTTGGAGAATCTACATGTGCTGAAGGAAAGCATAGAGGTTCTCTTGCCTCTAGAAATAACTGCATTCCCCTGGGCTTCCCTCCAACATGCAAATATCGTCCCAGTCAGGCAAGCGACAGGAATACTGGAATGACCGTTAGTGGTTTTTCATATCGCTTATGTAAAACTGTTTGCATCAAAGCTTGGATAGGGAAGCCCTCCCCCGCTGAGGCTCTGCACACCTCTGTGCAGTACTCCCCTCTGCTGGATGGAGTCAGGTCAAGGGGTGGGCCAGCCTGTTCTGCCACTGCTCAGCACCATTTAAAGGCAGTTCTGACTTGGGAGAGAGCTTGAACAGGGAGGTTAAGTTGTAGGTCAAACTGTCCTGTTTCTACCATACAGTCTGTGTAGCCTGTAATTGGCAGGGTGTGTGTTTATGTGTTGTGGAGGACTTGTGTGATAGGGACCAACACTTGTGTCCCTAAGGCAGATTGCAGGTAATTGCAAAGTTATTGAAAGCATTTCCACTCTTGTTAAATGAGTCATAAATGTTCTTAATTTTGAAGAGGGTGGGGAGGGGCCTGCACCTTTTACTTTTTTTTTGTGGGAGCTTGGCAGAGCCCAGCTTGTCCTGGTAGGGAGTACAGGGAGTGGCCAGCCCTGGCTTTGTGACCTTGGCCCAGAAACCACCACTGCTCAGAGCCTCAGCCTCTGTGTGATAACCATGAGCCCAAGAGATAGTTATTCCTTTGGAGTAGGCACTTGAAGGGTAGGAGTGACAGGCGCTAAGAGCACTGAGCCCTCTGATAGAACTCAGAATGTGAAAGTTAAATGACTTACCCAGAGCCCCATCAGAGGTGGCCAAGCCTGGTGCATACCCAGGGTGTGTCAGGCTGCATGGTTCATGGGCTCAAGTCGATCACTAACTTAAAATGCTGTTTGTTTTCTGCCCAAGGAAATGTGGAAGTGCCATTCTTCCTTGTGTTTCAGCTCAAGGCCATTCTGCTGTGCTACCCGTGCCAAGAGAGTGCCTGCTGCTAGAGAAAGCTCATCTTGGCTACTGGCTGCTCAGCTGCTAGTCCTTCCTAGGCTCCTATTTTTTAGGAGTGTGTCAGGAAGGATGCCTGGGGGCAAGGAAGGGTGGGCACTTGTGTTGTCTCACCTGGTTTCCTAGAGCTGTGAGGGTAAGCAGCTACCCCCTGCTGTAATTCCCTAGTATTGTCACATGACCAGTGGCCTTGGTGAGCCTGCCCAGGTAGCCAATTCTGTCCCTGTCTCATCATTCCCATTCTGCCAGCCAGGCTGTGAGCTAGGCCATAGTAACGTTGGTTCTGAGGTCTATTCTATCCTGATGGTGGTTCTGTATGGCCAGACTTCTGGGCGTGTTGAGCAGACAGGCACGGGAACATTAAGCTATCTTGACTTCTGACTTGGACCAGTTTGGGAAGATGTCCAAGCAGGTAGTACATGGTCTGATCAGAAGGTTGTTTTTGAAATTTGTTATTGGTGTTCTTAGACGTAGAAAGGTGAACAACACAATAAGATAGTGTCATCTCAGCTTGTTACCCAATAAGCTATCTACATGTTTCTAGTCTGGACCATTTTTTTGTTGTTGTTTGTTTTGTTTTATCTTATTTTAACATGTCTTGTTATGTAGCCAAGGCTGACCTGGAACTCATCCTTTTCTGCCTTAGTCTCCTAAACTCTGGGGCTGCTGGGATTCAGGCATGTGCTACCATGTCCTAAAAGGTTTGGTGGTTAGGTTTTGGAGGTGGAACCTAGGATCTTACATGCTAGGTAAAAGCCCAACCACTGAGCCACATTACCAGCCCTGTGCTTCTAATTAATTTTTTTTGTTTTTGTTTTGATGCTGGGCCTCATAGAGCTGAGGCTGATAGTCAACTGTATAGCTGAGACTGGTCTTTGAACTCCAATCCTCCTGCTTCTACTTCCCAAGTAGAGATTATATGCATATGGCCACCATAGCTGGCTTGTTTTTTCAGTTTTGAGTGTCATTTTCTCCTAACACCCTATGTGTTATGGAATGAGGTGATGCTTAAAACCAGTCAAGTGTAGAATGAAATCAAAACAGGGTTTTGAAGGAGTAGATTGGCCTGTGGCAGTGTCACCAACAATTGAGGGAGACGTGGGAGAGAAACAAGCTCTGCCCGCAGGTCTCCAGGGCAGAAGCAGCTATGGGTGCAGACGGGTGGCATTGTCACCACTGTTATCAGCCCACACCGACAGTGTGCCATCTCTGTGGCCAGGGAAGCTATGTCCTGATAAGTTGTCTGGGAGTGATGCTGGTTTGTGGTGTCAGGCCAGATAGGGTTTTTATGTGGGTCTGTGGGAGACTGGAAGACATCAGTACAGACCATGGCTTCTGCCTATAGAATGGCACAGGAAAGCAGTTGAAAACAGTCATCAACAGACAAGACAACGTGGGCTTCCCCATGCACTGCCCACATCCTGACCACCCAGGGATTTGTTGGTACCAAACAGTTCTGCTTTACTTAGGACTCTTAGGCCTGTCATCCCGCAGAACTTTGCCTGGGAGCAGGCAGGGAGTTCCTGTGCCTATCTGTGGCCCTTTTTGCCTGGTGCCCTGGTGATCTTAGTGGCTCCAGGAAAGACAGCTGTGATGCTTATACTTTGTACAACACTAGAAGGTGAATTGAAGAGTTCTGATCCCTAGGCCCCCCTTGGGAAGTGAACGTTTTTGGTATGCTGAAGTCAGTGGGATACCAGGATCTTAGCAATAACTCTAGGCTGGGGCCTTAAAAACAACAGCTTACTTCCCATGGGCTTGGAGGTTGGAGATTCAAGAGCAGGATGCTCTCAGACTGTCTGCTGAGGGAAGGGACAGCTGATGCTTCAAAGAGATGCTTTGTGGCTGTAGTCTCATGGTAAAGGGGGCAAGGCCTTAACATAACTTCTTCATGAAGATGAGAATTTCACTCAGGTCTCTACTCTGATGACCTCATCATCTGATCCACCTTCGAGGTAGGGTTCCTGACTGTGATTGGAGGGTATGAGCTTTCTAGCCATAGCACTCTCTTTGGTTAGTTGTGGGTGACCTTAATCACCATAGAACCTGGATGGCACAGTACACAGTTAACACGCCTTGAAATCGTCCCTGTCTTGCTGTTGGATCCAGTTCTAGCAGACCCAGTGTGCACCGCCTGCCTGCCTGAAGTGCTACATGTGCTTGGTATCATCCATGTTGCATGGAGACTGAATCATCCTTGCTTGGGCATCTGGCTCCTGTACTATAGGGTGTGCTGAGCACAGTATGAGATGAGCTAGGAAGTGACCGTGACCTTTAGGGTATACAGAATAAAAACTCATGGTTCTGGAGCTGGGGGTGCTGTGTTATCCATTCTGGAGGGCCATGCTAGGTATTGGCTGCGTCTGAGCGGCAGTTGCTGTTTTAGAAGATGAAGTTGACAGGACCTCTGCTTGCTTCCAATTGTTTTCATAGGCAATGAGAAAGGCAGGGCCTGGTCCTTAACTTACTGGGAAGGGTGTGGGCAGGCCTGGGTGGTGGCCTAGTCAGTCCTGCTGAAAGGGGCATATCCCCCTGCCTCATAACTAGTAGACCAGACTGGATCCCAGGCAAGAGTGTGGAGTCCTTGACCTTGGAAAGCCATCTTCTGTGGCATTTAGCACTGAGAGTTTGTTTTTGACACCTATGGGTTTGTTTTTATCCACCACATCTTAGAAACAACCCATTGGAAACGGTGGTGTGTCTAGGGTCACTTGCCCTGGGACTCACAGCCTGGGGGCAGCTTACCTGACCACCAGTAGCTCAAGAGACAGGTGAGATGGCTTAGCTGAACCTTTCTGGATTCCTCTGGGTGCCGTGGTGCAGCTTTTTTGTGTCTTGGGCCCTGCCACATGGCAGCAGGTATAAGGACTATGGATAGGATCTCTTTGGGTCACCATCCAAGTGATTGAAGTTTTGTGACACTATTGCAGCATAAAGGAAACTGAGGAACTGTGCTCATGTCTAAAACAAAGGTCTTCTTCCTCCTTCGTGGTGGACCAGGTTCTGCCTGCTAACCTAAGGGGAGAGTGGTGATCCTGAACGTTCTGTTCTATGCCCGGGGCTGGAGGTCTGTAACAGTAGAACTTGATGTTTTCCTCCCAAGCTGTAGGACTCTGGTCTGAGGGCTCACACCTGTAAAGCAGTCATGAGGGAGCTGGGGAAGCCCAGTGTCCCTCAGCTGCTCAGGGTGAACTTTCCCATTCTGCAACCTGCTTGTCTTCTGCAGTCCCCTTACATCCCAGCCTTTTGCACCACAGCCTTCCTGCCCCGTGTTGCTCATGCTCTTTTTGCCATCTTCAGACTGGCAAAGTGCCTCCTTTGCCAAAGTAGAACAGACTGCTAAACTTTGCTTCCCTTTTGGGTTCTGTTTGTTTGTGTTGGATTTGTTTGTTTGTTTGTTTTTGCCTATATAACCCAGACTTATCTAGATGATAGCACAAGCTGAACTTAAACTCCTGTTTTCAGTAATAACTTTATTTCTTTATTTTTATCTCTCAGTAGTATTGGATGCTAGACAAGTGCTGTAACCCTAAGCGGAGCCTCTATCTTGACCTTGAACTCCTGCCTCTGCCTTCTCGTGCTGGAATTACAGCTGTGGGCCTCCTGCACAGTTTTTTTTTTCTTTTTTCTTTTTTTTTTTTTTTTTTAAATCACTAATGGCTCTGGGAATCCTATGAAGTCTTCATGTGTATATAGGCACATGAGGCTGTGTACATGCAAGGGGACTGTTGCTACTGTTGAAAGACAGATCATGGGACCCTTGTGAGCAGAGCGGGGGAAGAGTACAGTTAATGTAGGACTCTGCAAAGGAGTGCAGGGTGAGAGAGCAGCCTGCAGGGAGCTTCCACCCCAGGCCTTGGAGCATAGGATGAAAGAACAGAATCAGAACCATCAGGGAGTGAGGGCTGGCCAGGGTTGGGGCTTCAACAGACGGGTGCAGTTAACTGATGATGACCCTGACTGATCTGAAAGAGTGCTTGGCCATTCTCCCTTGGAGTCGTTTGGCATGGCCCTTGTGTGATGAGAGCCCCTGGCTGTGAGTTCATGAGTTCTTCAGGTCTTGCGGGGGGGGGGGGGGGGGGGGGGGGGGGGGGGGGGGGGGGGGGGGGGGGCAGGAGGAGGGATCATACTTGGCCACTGTAGCTGAGAAGGCAGGACTCAGAGGGGTGTGGTGGATCTAGCTGCAGCTGTGACCTCCTTGGGGACGTTTTCTATGAGTGTGCTGTAAGAGCCATCCCAGGGATGGTGTGAGCATTGTTGGGCCCTGGTTTCTGCCAACTGCATTCTAGGGTGGCTTCACAACCCCTGCATACCGAGCAGGCAGATGCAGGGTCTCCAAGAGCCAAGCATGGCCTAGTTGTAAGCTTAGTTTCTGGAACCTGCAGGAAGGGGTGTGCTGGGCAGCTTGCTTAAGCTGAAGGGGGAGGGAACCAGGACGGTTTATCTGGGTATGGGAATGTGTTGATTATGAAATGTGAAACCAGGGTTTTGCTGAGTCTGTTGCTAGCTTTGCCTTTCCTCCAGAGGGCCAGGCCTGGGTTTCTTCTCAAAACAGGGAGCTCTAAGACCATGCACACAGAAGGCCCAAAACATTCAGGCTCACCTTCTCTCATCAGGCAGAGCACTCAGCCTGACTGCAGACGCTAGTACCTCTGTGCCTCCTTTGCTTGGTATGACTGGACAGAGTGACAGTTTTACATAGAGTTGTTTTTACTTGAGTCTGTCCCTCAGGATTGCTTTTAGAAAACACAGTTTGACCCATGTATACTACCAAGTGTGTTTGCTGAGCTCTGGAAGGATCTTAGCCTGGTGACCTGGCCTGCTTCTTAGAGTTGCCTAAACTTAAAAGCTATCTTTTCCTGGAGGAGGAGGATGGGGAAGGCCTTACTATATTGCTTTTTCCCCACCCCCTTTTCCTCTTTCTTTATTTTTGAGACAGGCTCTCATTATGTAACTTTGACTGTCCTGGAACTCATTGTTTAGACCATGCTGGCCTTGAACTAACAGAGATCTGCCTGATCTACCTGCCTCTGTCTCCTGAGTGCTGGAATTAAAGATGTGTGCCACCACGCCACCGTGGCCATGCTGATTGTTCTTAAATTTGTAGGTTCATGTGTCTTCCTACCACAATCTAGGGAGAGACTGGGGCTACAGGCATGTGCCACTGTACCTGCCTTTTCTGTTTTCCTTTTGGGATTTTGTTTTTTAAGTTCTAGAGACAGAGCCCAAGGCTTCATACATACCAGGCAAGAACTTGCCTTTGAGTTGCATTTCCAGCCCCTTTGTTTTTCTTTCTTTCTTTTTGGTACAGACCTAAATTGCTCAACTAAATACTAAAGGCAACAACTGAAGGAGGATAGATTTTAAAAAGTACAAAAGGATGATGTCATAACCACACAACAGAAAGTCCTTTAACCAGTTTTGAGACTGTGTGGCTCTCCTCAGCACCCTGTTTCCAGCCTGGGGCATCTTTCTTTCCTAGTCACGAGTATTCCTTTTGGGATCTGGTAAGAGTTGTACCCCTTTCTTACAACACAAATTGACAGGGTTTGTGTCATGTGGTCATGTGTTTCCTAATGCCTATCTAGGGAGGCCCCAGTTTGCCCTGTCTATAGATAGGGTGGGCCGCACAGTCTCTGGGCTCTGGGAATGGAGGCCACAGGGTCTGGTTGTTAGAGCTGAGGAGCTTGTGAACTGGGTGGCTCCCTGCTTGCTAGCGTTACTCTTCTCTGTCCCCTTTAGCGATCAAGCCCTAGAGGGTTGCCTTTACAGCTTTTGTGTCTATCATCATCATGTTGACAGGATTAATGACTAAGACTTTGGAACTTTGTCCATGCCAGGTACTTACCTATCTGCAAACCTGTGGTTGAACACCATGCAAAGTGACTGTTGGCTGCTGTGTGACAGCCTCTTTGTTGGAATATTTAGGGGAGTTAAAATTAGCAGTGAAGTACCACAGAAAGTCAAGGCTGCCTAAAAGAACCAACAATGTCACATTGAAAAATGTGCCTGAGATAAGACTTGGCAGTGAAGGAGGGGAAAGTGGATTTTTTTCTTTCTTTCTTTCTTTCTTTCTTTCTTTCTTTCTTTCTTTCTTTCTTCCTTCCTTCCTTCCTTCCTTCCTTTCTTCTTTTCTTTCTTTTCTTCTTTCTTTCTTCCTTTTTTTTTTTTGTTGAAAGATTTATTTACTTTTGTACATGAGTGCTCCGTTTCCCTGTACACCAGAAAAGGGCATCAGATCCCATTACAGGTGGTTGTGAACCACCATATGGGTGCTAGGAGTTGGACTCAAGACTTCTTAACTGCTGAGATATCTCTCCAGCCCCCGGAAAGTGGAATTTTCAACTCTGGGCAGAAAAGATAAGAGAATGGCCAGAAACTTGTAGCTTGTGGGACCCTGTGGGACCTTATTGCCAGGACCAGAGTTTTGGAGAGAAACCCTGTAGACTTGCATGTGCATAACTGCCTAACCCCACAGCTAGATAGGCTGCACCATACTGCCTTTGGAGGCCTAGAAACTGCAGCCAGCTTTTAAGGACCCCTAATGGATCTCTCAAGTCCCTTAGGGCAAGTGACATAGTGTTTGGATGTAACCTGTATGGTTCTCCTTTATCCTTCAGGTCATCTCTAGATGACTTTAACCCCAGCATAGTGTAAATGCTGTATAAACAGCCACTGTGGTATGTTGTTTGGGACTTTTGGCAAGAAAAATATCTGTTCTCAGCCCACCTGAAGTTTTGTGAATGTTTTCTACTTGCAGTTGGTTGGGTCTACAGATGTAGAAGCCAGTTATATGAACAGAAGAGATATGGACTGTGTGAATGCATGTATCTATATGACAAATGCATTCCTTTGTATCTCATCTGATATTATCTTACTGTAGAAGGTAGCTTATATGTCGCATTGATGTGTTCTGATATGTCACTGTTATAGTGCACATGTATAAATTACATGTAGTACGTGCTGTATATTGAAGTAGGTATGTCATATTAGACAGTATATTTCCATAATACACTTTTCACTTTCTCTTTTTATAAAGCTATTGGGAACACCTGGCTGTCAGGGCCCCAGTTCTGCAGTAGCTCAGTTTTGGTAAGAGCTGGCAGATGATGGTTCCAGAGGACAGGGTCTGAGCCTGTCCTGTTAGGAACCCCTGAGTCCTGACCTGCTGATCTACTGTGGTATTTGGATACTGACCACAGGGGTGGCAGGAATGAGGTGCTGCTGCTTTGTCTTGTACATGTCTCTGACTGGGCTAGAGGACTAGAGTTGTCTGCATTCTCCAGCATTGCTCACTGGCTTCCCTTAAGACCCCCTTTGCAGAGGCCACAGTCATAGGGACCTCTAGAGTCTCTGGCATGTGGCCACTTAGTTCCTCTTACGATAGGAAACCTGCTCCTGTTCATTGTGGCTTCTGTGGATATAGTAGCATCTGCTATCCTAGCAGGCAGGCAGGCCGGCCCAGGAGAACTCCACTCATACCATTTATAAAGGTCACTACTGCCATCATTCTGTCCCTGACAAGCTGTAGTAGTCAACCCTTGTTTTCCATGAAGAACCATGATTTGTTTAGATAGTGTCACTTCTTACTTATGGCTTAAGGGCTTTGGTCAGTCTACAATTTCCTTCTTTTCAAGGTAGTCTCTTGCTATGTAGCTTGAACTCAAAAATCCTGCCTCAGCCTCCTGAGTGTTGGGGATTATGGAGGTGTGTTACAATGCCTGGCTATCCTTTCTTCTGTAACAGGATAAAAGTCTAGCACTTTTGACCACCTAGTTCCTACCAATAGCCTTCTGTCCTTTTCCTACATAGTGGCCTTTCTGATAAGTGTAGGGGGCTTGCCTTTCCTCCCTCATCACCTCCAACCATCATTGCTGTGACCTCTGTGCCCAAGACTCCCTGGAGCCATTTTCTTTGGGTTTTCTGTCTAGTTAGGCTCTGAGTCACAGCTTACTAAGTTTGTACCCTGTTCCTTTGGACCACACGCTCACATTTTCTTTCTTCCTAGGATGATGGGACTTTCCTAACCCTCACCCTGCATGGTCAAGGACTATCACCAATCAGATCTCATTCTAGTTTACCCATCAACTTAGCATCCTGTGTATCCAGCTCCCTATTGGCTTTACATGGAAGAGAATACCCACAGAACACCCCCCCCTTTCCTGGCAGTGGTGCTATGATTTATGGTGCAGGTAACCCTGGCAGGCCCCATGGCGGGTAGGAGACAGACAGATATGCCATGCGGAGAGAGCTTGGGTATGGAGATTATTTAGTGGATATTGGGAGGGTATGGGAGGGCAGGGGGTATGAGGGAAAAGAAGAAAGAGGAGGAGGGAAGGAAGGAGGCAGGGAGGACAGGCCAGCATAATTATAACAAGTGGTGCTATAATAGGTAGCTGGCTGGGTGCCTTAGGAGCAGAACAAACTGTCCAGCTGCTGCCATATCCCCAAAACAACAGGTAGAGGACTGGGGTTGGGTATCAGCTTTGGACCCAAAGCAGCACTGTGTGTAGACTCTGTAGTAGAGAGCTGTGTATGGATCTGCTGGGCCACCTGATTGGTGGGTAAGGGCTCCATAGCTCTATTGTGTCCCCTAAAAGTGAACCTCTTAGGAGAAGCTTCTCTTGCTGCTACAGTCCATTTTGTATTGATAGGATCATCTCAGTTTGTCTTTGAACTTGCCTTAGCTCAGAGTGCTGGTATCCTCCTATTCCCAGGTTTGGCTTTCATGTGGGCTAGTTTATATTTTTACTCCTTTCTCTTTTTTTCTCTGTCTTGGAAGTTTCATGTGCAGACTGAAGAGTTTTTTCCTACTTTGAAAAATATCTCACTGCTTGGGAAGATACTTTGATAGATTCCTTAGTTTGCCCTAAATCTCTGTGTTTGGAAGAGTGGAGCCTACATGGTGCAGGTGGCTGCCCAGCTGTGCAGGTCACCTTCCATGTGTCAGGTTCTCTGTCTTTCTAGCTCCCTATAAATGCTTGGATGTATTTTTGAATATCTTTCTACACTGTGGGACCGTCTGTGTCCTGTGTGTACAGCAAGTGCTTGCTAACCAAGTTTCCTGGCCTTTATAAACCTGGAGAGGGAGGGCCTGGCTCCTTCCCTGCCTGCCCCTTTTCCATCTCACATCACCCTTGCCCGCTCACACATTTTCCCAGACTCACTCGTCCAACTGACAAAGGGGAGGGAGTACCATTCCAGTCTTGCTCCTGGAGAATGCAGCCAGTCAGGCCTCACCAACCAGGCCTCACCATCCGTTCCCTCTTTCCTCATCTGGATGCTTGAGGTCTTGAGGTTTTCCTCCCTAGGCCCTAGACTTGTGATGCACACTAGGCACCAATCAGTGAACACCTCAGCCTGCCCTTCTTTCTCTAGAGAAGTTGGGGGTCTCTGGAGATGCTACAGAGAGGACAGAGTGGAGGGAGGAGAGGGAGAAGGGCTCTGATGCCCGACTGCGAGTTTCTGCTCTTGTCTTTCCTGCTTCAGTTTCGTCTTTGTAAAATGAGACTAATGCTAGAGTTCCCCACATAGGATTGCTGTGAGGTTAGTGAGCTAGTGTAGAACTAGAAATTGGCTCATAGGAAGCACCTTGTGAGTTTCAGCTACGATTGCTGCACACCCACATGAAGCAGTTGAGTAGGCAGTGTCTGCAGGGAGACGGAGATGAACCCAAACACACAGGCTCTGCAGTTCTCATGAGGACAAGCATGAGTCCTGAGGATGGAAGTGCTTTTTACTTCTGTGGAGTTGTTGATATGTGGTGGGGCAGAGCTGAGTATTCTGACCTGCGAGGATCCCAGCCACTTCTCATGGGAGAAGGAACGGGTCAGGCTCTTTTGGGCTGGAGCAGGGCTAGATGGATGACTGGGAGGTAGAATGAGCACTGGTTATCTGTGGCTGATGTTGGGGCGTAAGGCCCCTCCTGTGTAGAGCTGGATCTAGGTTTCAAGATGCTGATAGGTGGCTATTGAGGGAACAGCTTGCCTGGAAGATAGAGGTAGAAGAGGAGAGACCCATACATGAGTGAATGCATTGACCTTCAACTTGATTGACCCTTCGTCCTCCTTCATCTCCTTAATGCTGGGGTTAGCAAGCCCAGTTTACATTAATTTTTATAGTCTTTATAGCCTCTTTTAAAGAAAAAAATTTATTTGTGTGTATGTGTGTGTACACATATGTGCCAGTGTGTAGGTGCACACACACACAAAGGCCAGTGACAGTTTAAGGGAGTTGGTTCTCCCACCTTATGGGTCTGGGGATCAAAATTGGGTTCTGAGACTTGGCAGTAGGAATCTCTTGTTAACTGAGCCATCTCTCTAGTCTTTTTCCTTCTTTCCTTCCTTCCTTCCTTCCTTCCTTCCTTCCTTCCTTCCTTCCTTCCTTCCTTTTTTTTCTAGACTTATTTTATGAGTCATGTATATGTGTACACCATGTCCGTACCTGGGTTAGTCATAAGAAAGCATTGGATCCTTTGGAACAGGAGTTACAGAAAGTTGTGAGCAACCATGTGGGTGCTGGGAACTGAATCCAGGTCCTGTACAAGTACAACTAGTGCTCTTGACCACTGCCCCTCCCTCCTGCTTTCAGGTAGTCTTGCCATGTAACTGAGGATGTCCTGTGTTGTTAGTTTTTTTTTTTTTAAACTCTTATTACTCTTTTTGGGTCTTTTGGGGGGCCTGCCTCCCAGCTTCCAAATAAAACACACGGAGGCTTATTATTTCTTATAAATGCCTTGCCTTAGTTTGGTTTATTTCTAGCCAGCTTTTCTTAAATTAACCCAGCTATCTTTTGCCTCTGGGCCTTTCTCTATTTCTGTATACGTTACTTTCGCTCTTACTCCATGGCTGGCTGTGTGACTGGGTTGCTGGCCCCTGATGTCTTCCACCCCTTATTCTCTCATTGCTTCTTCCCTTCCTCTGATCTTCTGTTTATATTCTCTGCCCGCCAGCCTCACCTATCCTTGTTCCTGCCTTGCTCTTGGCCATTTAGCTCTTTACCAGACCATCAGGTGTTTTAGACAGGCAAAGAACCACAGCTTCACAGAGTTAAACAAATGCAGCATTAAACAAAAGCAACACACCTTAAAATAGCATTCCCCACCAGTCCTGAAACTCGCTGTTCAATAGCCCAATCTGCCTTCTTTCAAAGCATCCCTCGTGCTTCAGCCTCCTAGGTGTCAGAATTACAAAACTGCGGAAGGTGGATGACATGCTGGAGGCTCTGCTGACCTGGGGCTCCTGTTCTGCTCAAGCTGTTGCTACATTTCTTAGTAGTCAGTGATGGAATCTGGTTTGGGCACGGCAAACCATGGAGACCTGGGGGTGTTCCAGTTGACACTACCCTGATAATTTATTTGGTAGCTTCCATTGAGGTGTAAGTGGGTTCTCAGAGGATGATTGAAGGTGATGTTACAGAGGGCCATAGCCAGTGACTGGCAGCTGACTCCAGCCCTTCCTTCGATGGGCTCCGGCCTGTTTTTCGGGGGCCAGGAGCCAGTACATGTCCTGGCTGTTTCTGTGGCTTTTGAACAATAAGGATTACTTTGCTAGCACTTTCATTTTCTGAATTGACAGTAGCTTGGATAAGTTGGGCATGATAGCACATTCCCAGTTCTAGGGAAACTAAGACTGGAGGATCCTGAATTCTAGGTCAGCCCAGGCTACTTATCAAGACTCTGTCTCAAAAAAAGAGAGTAGTTTCAGTAAAGGGTGTGTTTAAAAATAGGTGTGTGTGTGTGTTGTTTAAGACTTAGTTTTTAGTTATGTGTATATGTGATTGTCTTAGTGTAGTGATGTACATGTGAATGCTGTGCATGTGGAGGCCAGGAGAGGGTATCAGATCCCCTTGAGCTAGCTTTACAAGTGGTTGTATGTTGCCTGATGTGGGTACTGAGAACCAAACCTGGGTCTTCTGTAAGAGCAGCAACTTCTCTTAATTGCTGAGCCATCTGTCCAGGTCTGTGTGTTGTTTTTTTGAGACTCTAACCTAAGTTGTCCTAGAACTCACTGTAGCCCATGTTTTCCTAGAACCTGTTGTGACCCAAGTGCTGGGAACTATGGGTATGTGCTGTCATGACCCCACACGAAATTTTTTTTAGAGATCTCAGTAGCATATGTTTGCAGGCTTATATTCTGACTACTTCCTGCCTTGATGTGCTTTTAATCACTGCGCTTGAGACCACTACTCAGACCAAGTGACGAAGGACAGTCCCGTTAGAGGTTCCTGTGCAGGATGTTGGCCCCCGCTGCTGAGGGTGAAGACTTTTCAGAACTCTCAGCAAACCCCACCATTTATTGTTCTCTGTCCTCAGATCCAGCAGAAACTGGGGAAAAGAGAAGCTGTGAGTTCTGACCTGCTTTCCTAGAGGCTGTAGGTGGTAGCAAAGATGCAAGGACCTGGCACAGTAGGGTTACAGCGGGCTCTTGGCTGAAGCAAGGAGTCTCCCCTCACATTTTTGCCACTCTTCTCTGCCATGAAGCACCTAATCCACATGTGACCCCTTGGAGTGGGCTTTCTTGTTCTCATGCATGATTCTCTTGGCTGCTATTTTGGAGAGTTCACAGTTATAGCTCCATAACAAAGGAGGGAGGAGTTCTGGAGCATCCTTGAAAGGGGAGGGGAGGCCCAGGGCCCTATCCTTAGGTGGCCATCCCCTTTGGAGCAGGTGGACCCTGAGCTCTGCTGTCAGCCCCAGAGGCCATTCTGCACAGGCCTTTGCTAGCTGTGCCTCTGCATAGATCAGTAGATCATTTAATTGGGTGGCTTTAACCAGCCCTGGGAACATGCAGATTTTATACATCACAGTAAACCTGGAGTGGACATTCCTAGGTGGTAGGCTTTACAGAACTTTGGATTCAGGAACATTGGGATGGAGAGGGTTTGAGAAGCTGCCTGTGCCTCAGCTCCTGTTTCCAGGACGCAGGGACACTGGCTGACTGGTTATGGGATTAGGTTTTTATCCCCAGGCAAATGCTGCTTGCACCAAGTAAACAGCATAGAGTTACCTTGGGCCACTTGCCAAACTGGAAATAACTTGGATCTAGTGCTCTTTTCTTTGGGCTGCTGTTGACTGTGGAAGATTTTGACCCTATTCCATTGCAGAGTAGGAAGAACAGCTTATTTTTCAGAATGGCAAATAAGGAAAAGAATGAAAGTATCTCAGAGTGTCTGTTTCCAGCCATCTCCTGGGAAGAACACTTTTATAGACACCAGGCAGCTTTGCCAGCTGTGGCCAACTTTCCATCCACAGAGACTGAAGTGTGCCTCAAGGAGGTCAGGGCCGTCCTTGCCCCTAGAACTCTTGCCTGCCTCTCGTGTGTTCTGCCCGGGCCCTATGCCATGGGGCAGGCCTTGGAACTCTTCATTCTCCTGGCTTTCCTGCAGTAAGTTAGCAAGAATGTTGTGGTTAGAGGGCAGCATGGTGCTGAGTGTACCCTCTGAAGCCGGTGGACAAGCTATCATTTGGGGCCATGTCAAAGTGGGTTTGCTCTGGATAAGGTCTGTGTGAAAGCATCCTGCCTCTGACCTGTTGAATCTTCTACTGGCATCTACACAGGAACATGCTCAAACTGTCCTAGAACTGTGGAAGATGGCATGGCCTGTCCTTTCACGTTGGCTCTTTTCTGTGCCACCAGGCTACCACCTATCCCTGCAGCTCTGTTCTCAGCGCCAAAAAGCTGACCAGCTGAAGCCCCTGGTGTCCCTCATGTGGACTCTTGGGATTGCTGGAGAAGTTGAGACACCCAGGAGTGCAGTGTCACACATCCTGGCTTGCTCTCCTGCTGTCCTGTCATCCATGGCTGACTGCTGCTCTGGCAGCAGGCACTGGGTGGCAGGGTTGTGAACAGCAGCAGGGCCTAGGGAAGGTCTGTATACAATGGGCAGAAGTGGGCTTTCTTAGCTTCAGATCAGAAACAGCTATCTAAAGTTTTTTGTTTCCAAATCAGAACCTTAGCCCTTTAGTAATAGCTCTGGGTAATTATCCTTGTGAAACCAGGTGTGGCATGTGCCTGTAATTTCTGTGTTTGAGGTTGGGGCAGAAAGCTGTGAGGCCAGCCTGGGGCTACACAGCAAGAGCACATCCAGAAAAAAAAAAGGAGGGGGGGGGAGATTAGTGTTATTAGATTAACCATAGATTCCCTAGAGCCATTCAGATGGACTTAGAGCCCCCAAAGTAGCTTTGTCTTCAGTCCTTGTCTTGCTCTCCTCAGGGCCGAGTGTCTACAGATGCACACTGTGCGTGGTAGGAAGGACTCACTTCTGCTCATAGGAACAGCTCATCAGTCAACAGGAGCTTAGGTCAAGAGTCCTGAGCGTTGGCTACACCGCTGTAGCTGTGGAATTGTCACAGCAAGCCTGCCAATAGCCCACATGACTGGCACTGTGATGATGATCATGGGGTTGGGCAGTTTACACAGCCTGGACTGGTTCCCTCTTAAGGACTGTGGAGACTGAGGTCTACATCTGTCTGGGCCACTATGTCCTGGGGATGTGTTTAGAACCCTGCACCCTTCATGCATATGTGTTCCACACTGACTCAGAAGCAGCTTAGATGCTCAGGAGCCTGCCTTGTTTCTGTAGGAGTTGGGGATAGGGAGGTGATGCTAGGCACTGTGGGTCAGGAGAGCCTCTCTCAGCACGTAGACTAGCTGAGTTTGCCTCTGGCTTGGCTCTTTGCTTTTCCCAGCTGATTTAGCTGTGTATTAAACTCAGAGAGACCACACAGGTGAAAAGGAAATGGAGATCTGGAGCCAGCCTGAGAACTGGTGGCAAAAATATGCTGTGGGGTTCATCTCCTACCTGTTTGGCTGCCTGGCATCTGGGGTCTCCAGAGCTGTCCATAGGGCCAGGCTGGCATACCCCAGTGGTCATGAGATCACTTAAACACCTTTCAAGAAACTAAGCTGAAGCCAGACTCAAGACCCAGTTGTTCCCTTTTATCCCTCAAAGTATCTTAAACCTCTCTCTTTAGTTAGCTTGTTTTCCACTCTCTGTTTGTTTTATTGTTTGTACTGAGTTTGCCTCCGAGATAGCTGCAGTGCAGTGGTGAGCCCCCAGGACCTGCCACCTGCAGGGTGCTGAGGATTAACAGCAAGAGTCTGGAGCCAGAACAGAGAGGGCAGAAGCAGAGCCCAGCCTAGGCACCCACTGCCCTGCAACTACTGCGACTGCAACTTCTTCTTCCTTTTTTTTTTTTTTTTTTTTTTTTTTTTTTTTTGTAAAACTGCTTCTTTGTCAGCTTTCACTTCTTGTGTAGGCAGGGCACAAGCTAATATTTATCCTGCCAAAAAATCTTAAAAATGCTGGTGTGGGGAGCACTTTCTAGAGGACTTTATTAATTGTTGAAAGGGAGTTAATGCTTTGAGAAACTGAGGCGATTGTGCTTGAACTCAAGTTTTGATTCAACAGTTTGGTTAACAGATGAAATTGTTTTGGTCTTTCTTGTAAAGACTTCTTTTTCATGTGAGTCTTGTCTGTTGTGGGCAAACTTTGGCTGTATACTCAGGGCCCAGAACTGGGCGTGGATCTGACACACTGGGTGCTTTTGCGTTGCACACATCCAGATATATATTCTCTCTCTCTAATGATTTATTTATTCGTATTTTAGGTGCATTGGTGTTTTGCCTGCGTGTATATCTGTGTGAGGGTGTCAGATCGTTTGGAGCTGGAGTTACAGACAGTTGTGAACTGCTGTGTGGATGCTGGGAATTGAGCCCAGGTCCTCTGGAAGAGCAGCCAGTGCTCTTAACCACTGAGCCATCTCTTCAGGCCCCAGGCATGGTCTTTTATAATTGACAGACCTTTCAGAAAAGCAGACTTTTATACCCCTAACTTTGTACGAGCTGTCTCTTTAAATCCCGGGAGGCCATCCTTGCCACTGTGTGTGTAGGTGACTATGGCTCTGAAGGATGGGTGCTGGTCTTGAACTCCTTAAAAATGAAACTCTGCTGATGTTATTTTACAGTAAAGCTAGCCACAGCTGGCTTTTGTCTAGGGTCTGCCCTTCACATGGCAGTGCCCTTGACTTTCGAAGTGGTTAGTTGTGAGGCTAGGAAATGCCTCCTAGTGAAACAGTAGGGAGTCGGGCTTTGCCTCTGTAAGCCTTCCAATTTCAGCAGCTCCTACTTTCTCTAGGCATGCTCAGAACAGGAGAATAACTCGGGGTGGGGATGGGGTCCAGTCCCAAGAGCAAGGAGGGGTTGCCAATGATGGTACATGGGAGCTGAGAGCTTGAGTAAGGAAGTCTACAGGAAGAAGGCTCAGAGGCCAGGGGCTAAGGTGAAGATCTTAGGACAATGGTGACTGTCCTGGAGGTTGGATTCCCTCCTCCACGCCCCTCCCAATCTCTGTAATGCTTGTCATTGGGGTGTGCCAGGTTCTGGGCTGAACTCTGTCAGTGGACTCCCCTGGCCTTTGTGGGTGGGTCTCTAGCCCAGTAAGACCTTGTTAAGGCCCTAGGACTTCCTCTTGAATCAGCTGACTCCATTTTTTTTTTTTTTTTTTTTTGTAAGCCTGTAGTTCTTCTGCTTTCTTGTGGACTATGGCCATACTGTGAGCTGCTTTTCTGTAACTGGAGGCAGTACACACAGCTGGCCACTGTCTGTCCCCTAGGGCATCAGCCTGTGTGTAGAACTCTGTTGAATTATGTGGAGGGCAATAGAGGACTGCCTTCTCACTAACATGACTACCCCCTTGCTGTCTAGATGTTGGAACTCTACCCAGCTGTTTGGCCTAGCTCCTGCTGCCCAGAATGACAGCATTGAGTAAACTGTAAAGGTGTTTCAAAGGACATTATAGGATTGGCTGATTAGACACAGCAGTTCACAATCTAAACACAGATTTTCAAGTAAATTTCTGTTTGCGTTGGAGACAAAACATAGACCACTTTACATGTATTCATTCTGACATGGTAGCCTATAGAATCTATTGATTTGTACCTAAAGTAGATTTACATGTGGCCCTACACTAGGCATTTACAGGAATCACATACAGTGCACACAAGTATGAGAAACCATGCCCAGTGTAGTGTGGTCTGCCTACTTCTCTTGGCAAAAAGGTTTGTGTTTCAACTTCATGTCCAGGACAGAGTAGCAAGGACTGCTTGTTATGGGACAAGCATCTCTTAAGCATCTTTGCAGTAGGCTTTGTTCACAACTCCATGACTGTAACTGTGTTCCAGTCATCTTGTGTTTCCAAGTGCTGATTGAAGGGGTGCTCCGGCATGCTGGCTCCAGTGTTTATTCGACTCGCATCTACACAAAGCATCTGATGTGAAGGATTCTGCAACAGTCTTAGAGATGGCTAGTCTCCCAGAATGGCTGAAGAAATGTTTTAGATCTGCATGCTCAGTCCTGCATGCTAGGTGTGGCATACTATTTTATGGAAGGCTACAGGTGACCTCTGGTCTGTTCCTGAGTTATTCTGCCTTAGCACCTTTGTTGCTGGATTGCAGGTGGCTGTGTTCTAGTCTTACTCAAGACAGCATCCAGACCAGAACCTGGTGCTGCATGGGCCTTGGCCAATGTCACCCACAAATTACTGAGTAGAAAAGGGGGCCTGTGCATGTGAAACCCAGTTGGGCCTTTTGTTTGGCCTGGAGGAGCACTGGTAGTAAAGCTGCTGCCCCCATCTTAGAATGTTGTTATGAGGTTCAGGCAGCCCTCAAACTTAAGATCCTCTTGCTTCTCCTTCATGAGCACTGAGATTGCCATATGGCTTTCACATCTGTCATGTGTAGAGCTTCTTGACCCATATAGACTAGTACAGTACCCAGGAAAAACAGGCTCAGGGTTCTTGTCTCTTGTCTCCTCTAGCCTGGAGAGAGGAGTAGGGCAGTTTCTCTCTGGTGGGTTTGAAGCCCTGTGTGTATAGGCTGACCATGGGTTCTTCATCAGGGTAAGCTGTTTTTGGAGATTTTAAGTAAGCCAGCAATGATGGAACAGGCTGCTCGCGTGCACTTAGTCTGATGGGGGCAGATAGGGAGCAAGACCCATAGATTCTTGATGATCAGTCTTGTGGAAGAGAGCCCCAGTGAGTGTCCTCCCCCAAACACTATGGATAAGCTACTATATTTTTGGGCAGGACTTTGGAACTTTCATCTTAATAGTGATGGGCCGGGCAGGGGGGTAGGGTGGGGGGTGCTTCCTTGGTATGTTTTAGAAATCAGCTTCAAATATTCCCCAGCTAAGTGGACCTGCCCTGTTCCATTCCACTGGCACTTTCCGAGCCATCCCTCCCCCAGCTGAAGGAACTGCTGAGCAGCATGTTTTCTGTCTGGGCCTTGGAGCACGTTTGTATAGACAAGCAGAAAGTCTTTCTTCAAAAATACTTTAGTTTTGTTTTTAGCTGAGGTTAGTTCCTAGAGCAGCTTAAAGAACCTGCCTGTGACCTACAGAAACAGTGCTGTTTTTCTTCTTATGTTATGCCAGGGAGCCAATGAGATGCCTTGTGCGTGTTGGCAAGTGCTCTGTCCCTGCGCTGTATCCCAGTCTGAAATAACGCCTTTGGCTGTGCGATCACACATTAAAGACTAGCCGAAAAGGAGTGCTTCCTGTTAGAAGACAGCATCGTACAACATGATTTTGTGTGAGGATGTACTACTTTGTAGTAGTGTCTCTGGACACAGGAGGTTTCTTTTAACTCTAGTCAAACCCCAGTGGCTTTGTTCCTTTGGATGTGATGGGCCCTGAGTGATAGCCCTTCACTGTAATGCTGTGGTTGTGTCCTGGCCAGGCTTGCCATTTTAGCAGGTATGTAGAGGCTCCAAAGCAACAGTAGTTAGTTCAAGGGATAGCAAGCCACTGTCCCTAGTGCAAAGAAAATGCTGGGTCCTAATGTACCAATTTTTCACCAGAGCCAAGATAGTGGCAAATAGCATTTCCTCAGCTCAAAACATGGGGCCCATAGGTGAAGAGCTTCTTCATAGAAGTGGCAGTTTTAGCCGGGCGGTGGTGGCGCACGCCCTTAATCCCAGCACTCGGGAGGCAGAGGCAGTCGGATCTCTGTGAGTTCGAGGCCAGCCCGCTCTACAAGAGCTAGTTCCAGGACAGGAACCAAAAGCTACAGAGAAACCCTGTCTCGAAAAATTAAAAAAAAAAAAAAAAAAAAAAAAAAGAAGTGGCAGTTTTGGGCATATGCATTTGCCCTTTACTGCCATGTCAGCTGTCACAGGTTCCAGCTGCTCCCTGAGTAGAGCAGAGAGGAGAAAAGGAAGAGGAAGTGACTGACCAGGACCTTTCCTCTTAGTGAGCAGCATGGGGGTCTGTTTGGAAACGGGCTGCCAGGGCCTAGAGGAACTCCTCAGGGTGCTAAGTTTTCTCATAGGTCACCTTCACAGCTGCATTTGGAGACTGGACACAGAGCTATGCTGTAAACAGTGCTGTGACTCACATTCCTGTGGTTCTAGGTGAGGAGTCGCTGGGACACTGGTGCTAATCTTGTTGGGTTCTCTGGCCATAAAACCCCTGGCTACAGCCATATGTAAGCTTTCTTTAGTCGTAAACTTGGACTTCTGAAAGCTATGTTTCACATTTTTCCAAACACAGTAGTAATCTTTTCTTTCTTTTTTCCCTGTTTTGTTTTTTGTTTTTCTTGCAACAGGGTTTCTATGTGAAACAGCTCTGACTGTCCTGGAATTCACTTTGTGGACCAGGCTGTCCTTGAACTCACAGAGATCCTCCTGCCTTTGCCTCTCCAGTACTGGGATTAAAGATGTGTGCCGCCACTGCCCGGCAGTAAGTTGTTCTTATTCCCCCACTTATGTTCCCAATTTCACATACTGGTGTCTGCCATCTGCCATCAACCAAGATCTGAAAATATTAAAAAGAAAATTTTAGGAGGAGTTATCTTTAAACCGTGTACATCCTGAGTAATACGGTGAAGTCTCGACTGTCCCTTCATGCCTACCTCAGGATTGAGTCCTTCCATCCAGAGTTCACAGTGTGTCTACCGGTTACTCAGTCAACAGAGGAAGTCCCTTAACCTATTAAGCCAAGCAGAATTATGCTGAACTTGCTAAGATCTGTGTATTCCTGCCTCTCTGCTCTCACACAGCACAGCAGCTGCAGCCCTGGGTTGGGTAGGTGAAATTGGAAGAAAGTAGTGTACTCAGGACCAGTGGAGTGCTTGGGATTTGTCCTTGGAAGGCAGAGGACTGTTTTATACTGCATGCCTGCCCTTTTAAAAATGTCAGCATGTATTCGATCACATGGACTGTCATTTCAGGAAACTCGCCACTTCGAGTTGAGCCTCACATTCTCTTTTGCCTAGACACACACTTGGGATCTGGAAGCCTCTGTTTAGACTTCACATGCACCCGTGTCAAAGGAGTCTTTACAGTGGCATTACTTAACTGTAATCCTGTTGTTGAGGTTTGTTCTTGGTATATATGTAATGTGAAGGACTTTTATTTCATTTTTTATGCCATGTATCTCCTCTCTTCCTCTCTCCCCTACCCTGACCCCTGGAGGGCATGCATGGTGGGCACCAGAATCTGAGTCTGTTGGCCTCTGGTTTACACTAAGTGAAGCACTCAGGATCTGATCCATGCTTATCTTGGAACTTGTGTCTGAGGCCACCCTTGTGGATTTTATATTAAAGCTGTAACAACTTGCTTCAGCCAGCTTGGATTCTAGGAGCTTCTCAGTTTAGAAGCTTGCTGCAGTTTCCATGGCAGCCAGAGCTTCATTCTGACTCCGGTGGCCTAAGCCAGCAAGTCTCCCAATGCTAGGAACCTTTAGAAAAAAGGGAGAAATGTCTCATTGCTGGTTAATTGAAAAACAGATAACCTCCTGCTCAGCTGATAGTGCAGATTGAAGAAACATACAGACCCAGGTAAGGAAGCCAAACCTGCAGAGAACACTCTCTTTGGGGGCTGTCTTGTTTTCAGTTTGATTTTCATTCAAGTGGGCTTTTGTTACGAGCTTTCTAAATGCTGGCTTGGTCCCCTTGACATTTGGACAGTAGATTGTTTTAGTAAAAAAAAAAAAATGTAGAGGGAATCTGGTTACAGACTATTTACCACTGGCACAGATCTCTAATCCCAGCACTCAGGGAGGTGGAGGCAGGAAAATCAAGAGTTCAAAGTCACCCTTAACTACTTAGAGAGTTTGAGGCTACCCTAGGCCCTGTGAGACCCTGCTTCCAAAAAATAAAATAAAATAAGATAAAAGGCACTCAAGCCCAACAACAACAAAAAGATGTTTCTTACCCTTGGGAGAGTGAGGCTAGAGAACCAGTGTGGGGGCAGCCAGACCTTAAAGCAAAACAACATAAAAAGGTATTTTATTTAAAATCCCAGTGCCTTCCCCCTAATTCTGTTTTCTTTGTTTGAGACAGAATCTTGCTATGTAGTCCAGGTTAGCCTGGAATTCATGGCCGTTCTCTTGTCTCAGTGCTGATGGGAGGCATAAGCCATTACGCCCAGCTCTCTCTTTTGTGGTTGTTACTTTTGGTGGACAGTGATATTCAGGCTGGCTGTGGGCTCAAGTGATCCTCCTGCCTCAATCTTCCATGTCGTTGATATGCACTGCTATGTCCAGTGTGCCCTTGACATTGTGAAAAATAGAGCAATGGATAATGTGATTCGACTCCACATTAAAAAATGCTTTCTGGCTGGGCATGGTGCCACATGCCTATGATCTTAGAGCTCAGGAGGCAGAGGCAAGCAGATCTCTGAGGTCAAGGTCTGCCTGGCCTGTGTTATAGGTTTCAGGCCAGCCAGGGCTAAACATTAGACCCTGTCAATAATAATAATAATACATATTTACTGTGATATTAATCACCATGTGTTTGCCTATTTCAGTCAGAGATTCAAAGACATTTATTTTAAGTTGGCAGCTTGTTTGTGTGGCAGGCAGATCTGGCAGGTTGGCTGTGCCCAGGTGGCTTAGGTAGTCCTACTGAGAAGGGGCTACTGAACCTGTGAGCTTCTGACAGAGACCTCAGCAAATGCATGACCTGGGATGGACCTTGTGGTGTGGCTAGCTTAAAGCAGATAGCTGGAGAGCCTGAAGGGGCTCTTTGAAGGGCTTTGAAAGCCAATCCAGAATAAGGGGAGAGGCAGAAACAGGGAACAGTGTAATGGATATGCTATTCTAAGGGATCATTCCAGTTATGATATTGAGATTTGGTCTACAATGTTGAGGGCAAAGTCACCAGTCAAGTTAAGAGCTTCCTGGGTGTTTTAGGCATTAGAAAGAAGAGCAGAGGTAGTAGGTGTTACAGGATTCAGAGTGAACTGAAAAGCAGAGTCCAGCCAAGCCCCAACTCTTGACCCTGAGTAATCTGATAGACACATCACAAATCTTAAATGGGTACCTCCACTCAAGATTTTGACCTCAGTGTGTATTGGGGGTTGTCTTGCTGGTACCAGCAGCCTTCATGATCACCATCCCTGTCTCTGTGTGCTTTAAAGGCCAGGAAGATCCATGAGAAATTAAAGAGGCCAGCAGTTCTTCCAGCCTAGTTTCCCTGTGCACTCTTTCTCTCTGTGCCCGCGCATGCGTGTATATGTGTGTGTGTGTGTGTGTGTGTGTGTGTGTGAGAGAGAGAGAGAGAGAGAGAGAGAGAGAGAGAGCTCTCGCACGAGTGTATGTGTTTGTATCTCTTATGTGTTGGTGAGCTGTGGACTCTTGCACACCTGCACAACCATCTCAGAACTGAGCTGGTTCCCTGGCCTGCTGCTTGAGGGACAGGTTAGTACTCATGGAGAGGGGCTGAGCTTCTTGCCTCCATTTGGCTCTTTAAGCTGATGCATGCTGTTTGCCCCTATCAGTTCTCCCCAGCCCCTCCATGCAGGGGCTAGTGCTGGTGGTCCACCTGCAGACTGCTTTACTAAGACTTGGTTCTTTGATGTCTGGGCCAGGCTGTGCTATACTTCATGCCTCACAGGCCCTGGGAATTCCCAGTAGGCTTCCACAGATCTCTTGGCAATTCTTATGTTTTCCTTTGCAGATCAAAAAGTTACACTCAGAAATGCTGTGCCAGCCACGTTAATTCGGGCACCTATGAGTTGATAGCATTTCGTGGTCTGCAAGCAGGCCTGGAGGCCTTGAGTGTCCATCCAGTAGTGCTCAGGGACTGGTAGATTTCCTCCTGGAATGTATGAGGGGAGTTCATGTTGGCTGGGCCCTTCTAAGGCTCCTCTGGGATTCACCCTTGCTGCTCAAACAACTTCATTGGTTTAGTTGTAGGCCCTTGGATCTTTTTGACAGTCATGTTCTCTATTAGCTACTGAAATCATGGTCTTACATCATGGATGTATGCCCACTAGTTGATTATACAGGAAGCAGGAGCAACATTTCAGCCACTAACAGTCTGTGAGACATGGAGGGATTCACTTGTAGTAGTATTGGGGGTGGGGGTGGCACTAGATAGAGGAAGAACCTTTACTAGTTGTACTTAAGGCATCCTGACTGGACATTGGGCAGGAGAATCTGGGTAATGGCTCTGCATGTGCAGCTTCTGCAGACCTTGACACTGGTACTCTGCTGCTCTCAACCTCCTGAGGGCTGAGTATGCACCACTATTCCCCATCTGCATATACAGTTCATGTGAAGGGTGTGACAGCTTCTCTTGATGGCTTCAAGAATTCTAGTATTTGTCTTGAAGTTTACTTTTATTGCAGTGTGTCAGTTTCTTAAAAAATAAAAAAATTCAAATTGTCTTAATTAGTTGCTGGTATTGATAGACTGGTTTCTGCTTCTTGTCTAGTGAGAAGTGGGTCTTTGGATATTGTGATTATTTACTTCTCACTAAATGGGAGACCTTGTAGCCCAGGCTGGCCTTAAACTTGTAGCAGTTCTCCTGCCTTTGCTTACCAAGTGCTGAAATTATAGGCACATACCATCACTCCTGGCTAGAGGGAGGGCTTTCAAAATTTCTAAGCATTCTTTCTTTCCCCTCTCAGTGCTGGGGGTTGAATGTAGGGCCTCATGTATGCCCAGCACACGCTTTACCATTGAGACAGCTCTCCAGCCCTCTTTTTACTTACTTTTATTGTTGTTTTTCCGAGACAGGGTTTCTCTATGTTATAGCTCTGGCTGTCCTGGAACTCACTTTGTAGGCTGGTCTCAGACTCACAGAGATCTGCCTGCCGCTGCATCCCAAGCACTGGGATTAAAGGTGTGCACCACCACTGCCCGACTGTTCTTGTTGTTTTAAGACAGAGTTTCACTTACCTGAAGCTGGCCTTGAACTCTTGATTCTCCTGCTCAGCCTCCCAAATACAGTTACTTCTTATTGTGAGGCAGGGTAAGTTGCCTGGCTAGGCACGTGATTTACTCTGTGGTATAGGCAGGCCTTACACAGGCAGTCCTCCTGCCTCAACCTGCTGAGTAGATAGAAAGACGACAGACTCAGCTCTTCATCCTACACAGTCTCCATAATTTCATCTTTTCTAGAAGGACTCATACTTATTTCCTTTTTCAGGTTCATTTCCTGCCACTTAGTAATTTGCATTTGCCAGTTCTCTCTGTTTTGATACGTATCCGTGGCTAACCCAGAACTCATTGTGTAGACTGGGCTGGCCTCGAGTTTGTCATGATCCTCTTGCTTTGGTCTAATAAGTGCTGAGATTATAAGCATATGTGCCATGTCTGGCTTCCTCCATAGTCATTAATTCTCCTACTGAAAGACTTCTTGATTGCTTCCAGGCATCAGAATATGTCTTAACTTCTGTGTGCAGGGTTTGTGGGGTCATGAGTGTGCAACCTGTCAATTAATTTTGGATTGCATGGTGATATGTTTAGTTTTGGATCCCAAAGTTGTATAGCTGCACCCTATGCATGCCCACTAGCAGTGACCGAATAAGGCTGTACCATATCCTCACTCTCTCTTGGTGTTTAGATTTGGGCAGTTTTGGCAGGTGTGTAGCAGCTTGGCATCTAAGGTGACACCTGAAGGGAAACATCTTTTCATGACTTAGTGTGCCTTCACACATGTGTCTTCATGACCTCCCTTGTAGGATCCTTGACCGATTTTTTTCTTTTAAGTTTTTGAGACAGGGTTTCATGTAGCCCAGGCTGGCTTTGAACTTGATACACAGCCTAGACCAATCCTGAGCTACTCTCTGACCCTCCTGCTTTTGTAGCACACATGTTGGGGTTACTGGCATTTGCAACCATGCCTGGCCCTTGGCCTGTCTTTAATCAGATTGTTTTCTGACCATGAGAGTTGAGTGTATATTTTGGATAGCTTCTTTGTAAGTCCTTTCTCCTAGTCTGCAGCTTACCCTCCTATTGTCTTGACATAGTATCGACTCATTGCTCATGTGCTTTCCAGTAAAAGACTGCCTTGCTGTGTGCTGTATTTCATTCCTACCATGGGCACATTGGATTAGCTGGATTCAATTGGATTTTTTATACTCTTGGTTCATACATTGATATTCTTTGCTATCAGCTGCCATTGGTCCAGTTTCTCTGGTTTGTGATATCTCTGATTATCTGGAGAGAGGTGCTGGTGGGGATCAGGAGGCTGTGTCAGTGAATGTCACTTAGGCCTGTGTTGTGGTTCCGTTAGTACCTAGTACCACACTGTGATTTCTGTCAGGTTGTCCCAGCAAATCTTCTGACTTTATGCTGATGTGAAAGAGGAAGATAGCTACCGTCTCCCCATACTGTACTTTGCACTTTGAATTTTGACCCTCCCCTACAGGGTAGCAATTTGGTAAGGTGCTTTCTCTATACCTCTTGAAGCTCCCAGGTGGCCATGTGTCTTGGGAGCAGCTGATGCAGTTCTTAGGAGGCTGTGCCACAGGGTGGACGGAGTCACCACATTTTTAAGGCATTTCAGCTATATGTTTAAGTTGAAGAACACCTACTGTACTCGTGGTGTTTTGAGGGTGTAGTGCCGAATTTGTGCCAGTTTATACCTGTGAATGTGGGTGTTGTGGCAAGCCAGTCACCACTGAGCACTTGTTGGTTGCATGTAGTTAGAACATACAGTCTACATATGTGTGAGAATATGTATGGACCATGATGGGGCATCTGTAAGTGCAGCATGCACCACCAACACTCCTACACTGTGCCCAGGCTGAGTGCCTCATTGACTTTGACAGTGCTGGTGAATGTTGTAGCCATTTTGATCTTTAAACTTTCCCATTCATGGAGCTAGGGAAATGGCTCAGAAAGTGAAGTGCTTGCCTTCTACCAGGTTTGGATATTCAGCACCCACATAATTGCCATGTGGTCATGGCAGCCCATTTGTCATCTCAGCTCTTGGAAGGGATCCCTGACACAAGTTGTCTAGCCGGACTAGACAAATTAATTGTCAGGCTCCAGGTTCAAATGAGCAACCCTATCTCCCTGTCTCAGTATATACAGTGGAGAGAGATTGAGGAATAAATCCAGATCCTGTGTCAATTACAGGCCTTTACCACATGCATTGCAATATGTGCATGTACATATACACATACCCCTACCATACACATATACACAAACCTAAAAAAATGTACCCCAAAACCTTGAGCCAAGCTTGGGGTACCGATCAGAGCAGATATCCAGACACTTTTGCACAACAGCTTGAAGGAAGTCACATGTTTTGGCATCAGTCACTCTCGCATTAGAAACAGGACAATAGAGGAAGTTGTTGGTTGGAACAATTGTCGTTGCGTTTGTCTGAGTACATCTGCAGACTGTAACAAAATTGTCACAAGTGCGCAATTTGCTGGAGCAGGCTCCAAGGGAAGCTTCTTTGCTGTATTGGGAAAAAAAACTGTCCTGGGTATGTCACAGGTCACTTAATAGAAGAGGCCAGAAGAAGCCATAGCTTACTTTTGGTCTTATTCTCGTGAGTGCAGAACTGCCTGTGCTCTGAGCAGAGGCAGCTGGTCCTTCTGGCCTCGGTTTCTGTACGTCATCATGCTTTTAGCCTGGCTTTTACACTGTGCTCCTCAGAGGAAGCTTTTGCATGTGATTACATAGTGTCACTCCTGTGATGGCATGGGACCAGCCTTCTTCCAAGGAACGGTTGTCCTGCACTAGGAAATGACTCCATGGGCATTGCCCTGTGGATCATGAACTTGTTTTTATGATACTTGATGGTTCTATCCTGAAATATGCTGACCAAATGCTTGGTACGTGGCCTCTGGTCAGGAGTCATAGCTCCACCCGACTTCCTTCTTCAAGCTTCTTTCCATTTCTTTTTGGGCTCTGATAGAGAATATCAGAGATGAGACATGGGGAACACACAAAGGAAGGGTTTCTACCCTGCAGGTTCTTTGTGCCCAGGAAAGGCACAGCAAGGACCCGAATTCCCAAACAAGAGCTATGCTTGGCTAAGTTCAGATGGAGAGGACTAGGTGATATTCAGGGCTGCCTTGCCTCTGGGAAAATGGATGAGTAAGCCAGCCAGGTGCCTCTGGGATTCAGAAGTGCTGTCGTTCAAGTCTGGCAATGTTGAACAGATTGTTAAATTTGCTATTCTCTTCTTTTTGTCTATTCTCAGACAAAATCATTAGATAACAAGTTAAAATACAAAAAGCTAGTAGCCTCGGTTAGATGAAGGGGAACATGTCTGAGTGAGCAAGCAATATTATTAGCTTTCAAATGTCCACTGACCAAGGAAGAATGAATTTTGGCAACAGAGGCAAAGCAGGTAGATTAAGGAATGAACCTGAGAAGTGTGCAGTGCTTTGCGCGAGCCCCCAAGGGCTTTCCTCAAAGGTGCAGAGTCGGCTTGAAAGAAAAGCAAAGATAAGGCTATGCAGCACAGGCATTCTCCAAAAGACAAGTTGAATCCAGTCCAGATCCCAAAAGGACTTTTCCCCCAGAGCTCATCATGCCCTTTTAAAGTCCATATGCTCATAAAGTTCTTGGAAATGAACATGGAGGAGTAATTTGGAGAATGCTGGGAAGTGCAGAGTGGGGACTGACTCAGAAAGACTGCTGCAAATGGAGGCCTGGCTTCCGGCCTTTGACAGCGTGCTGAAGCAGAGGCACCGTCTTTAAATATGCCCCCTCTTTTCAGAGCAGGGGTGCCTAGCTTAGCTCTCCTTCCTCAGCTGCACCCTATAGCTCCTTACATACCTCTATGTATCCCTCAGCCAAATGGGGTCCCTTTGTCCTGAGTGTGATTTCAAAGCTGCTTTACTATGTGGGGCCCTTGACCTAATTGCCACTTTCTAGGGCTCTGAAGAAGAGGTTGAACTTTAATGGCTGTGCCAGGTGGTACCCTGATGGGGAGCAGATTGTCTTCCACAGTGCCTGGCTGTATCTGTGTTGGTGAAGGAATGGAGTCTGTTTTATTCTAGCTGTTAACATGACTTTATTAAAAATCCCCAATTCGAAAAGTTGCCCTGGAACTTGGAGGGCTAGTTGCCTTGCAGTGGTGTGAGCACCATGGGTTGGCAGTGTCTGGGAGTTAGCTTACAGAATGGGACATGTTCAGTAGGCCTTGCACTTAATAACTGTTCCTTAGGGCTGTCTGAAAGATGCTCATGGCATTTGCTTGTGTGAAATATACTCTATTCACCTAGACCATGTGAGCAGCAGGTACTAAACCCAGCACACACACTATTTACAAAGATTCCAGAGAGGCCAGACCTAGATGAGGAACTGTTGCCGCTCACCAGGTGTGGCTGCTCCAGAACTCTGGAATATGGGAGTGGCAAGGAGAGGCACTGAGTGCCCTCCCAGCCACTGCCTGTAGGCGGTACATCATCTTTCATTGAACCACACTGGTCTCTTGATGTAAAACATCAAGTTCTGGTGTGAGCAACAGCAGGACTCAAGTTAGGGAGGTGAGGATGCCGGTGTATCATAAGGGGCTGTTCAACTGCTAACATGGTGTATCATTCAACCCTGCAGCTGCAATGGTGTTGGCAGGACCAGAACTTGCTGTCCTAAATGGCAAAGAGTCTGGAAAGGCTGGTGTGGCTTGAGCTGGTGCAGAGAGCCAGGAAGCAGAGTAGAGCTGAGTGGTGTGAGCCCCAGGGAGCACAAGCAGTTACAGTAGGCATCCCTCTTCCCAGAGCTGGACTGGACTGCGTCCCCTAAAAAATGACAGCAGCATTCCAGGTAGATCCTTCGGCTGGGTGCCAGGCTCTTGAGGCTGCTTTCTCTGAGACTATGGGTACTGCGGCTGTCTGGCACCTGCGAGCATATCTGAGCACTATGCCAACTGAGTCCTGACCTTGCATCAGTCGGTTATGAGTCTTTGAGTAGGGAGACCCCAAACATTTCAGTGTCCTACTCCACCTCCCCCCTCAGTTTGATGTCTGCTTCTTCTTGCACTCACCTGGTACTTACACCACCATGTATTGCTCTGCACAGGTAAAATGGAGGTATCTGTAGCCAGGCCTGGTGCCAGCTGTGACCAGAAGCTGCACACTGTATTATCCCATGGCTTGCTGAACACTTGCTGTTCTAACTTGGGCTTCTCCCTTAAGCTGAGCAGTGTAGTGTTGCTGTGGAGGCCTGTCTTTAGTTGAAGGCACCACATCTTCAGGGCCAGATGTGGCTTGATGGCATATGGTTCCTACATCTTGGGTGCAGCCTGGGATGACACATTGACAGTGGTCAGCTGTGAGTGGGAGCTGAAATTCCTAAAAGCTGTTTCGATGGGGCAACAAAAGAACCTACTCTATTGACTGACATGTTTCCAGGGCATAGGTCAGCACCCTACAACTTGGTAGTGAGATACAGCCTGGAGCCCTGGTTCTGCTGGACTGGTCAGAAAGTTTTACATTTTAAGGGTTTTTTTTTTTTTTTTTTTTTTTTGAGTGAAAGCTCATGATTTTATTGTCTTCATAACAAGGTCAGCTTAGAACTGGATCACTTGGCCCTTTCTCTTCTTATCACCACCCAGTTCAAAATGCTTGCATCTCTTAATAGCCAGCATCCTCTTAGATCTGCAGTTGGGCTCCACACATTCCAGTCTCAGCACAATCTTCTTTGTAGTTTTTGCCTTTTTTCGGAAAACAGGCTTAGTCTGCCCACCATAGCCACTCTGTTTCCTGTCATAACGCCGCTTTCCCTGGGCATACAGAGAATCTTTGCCCTTCTTGTACTGGGTCACTTTGTGGGGTTGGTGTTTGCCACATTTCTTACAGAATGTACGGCGGGTCTTAGGAACGTTCACCATGTTGGCGGGTGCGATATCGGCACAGAAAGAAACAAGGGGTTGTTTTTAAAAAAAAAAAAAAAAGAAAGAAACGAAAAGAAAACTAAACTAGATAGAATATACAGCAGAGGCTAAATATAGCTTTAAAAGAAAGCTGGCCACAGTTGGGCTGAAGTTGATTCAGATGTGATCATCAAGGGCTCAGACTCTTAAATTTTATTTTATTTTTTTATTTTTTATTTTTTTGTGAGTGCATAAGCGTTCACCATGAGTCATGGTGTGAGTAGAAATCGGAGAACAGCTTGAAAAGTTATTTTTCTCCGAACACCTTATGGGTCCCAAGGATGTCAGGCTATACTCTGAGTCTTCTTCCTGGCCCAGGCTTGGACACCTTATAGAAACCCTTAGCATTACTCAGCCTTAGTGCTAATGGCTGGGTGCTGCAGAATGCTACAGGATGCTGGGACTGTCCCTGACCAGGAATTACTCCATTACATTGTGACTGGAATGGACTGCCTAGATTGAATTTGCACACTGTGTATTAGAGGTTTGTTTTGTCGTCTCATTTTACTTTCCCTTTTTTAAAATTTGTTTACTTTTATTTGTAATTAATTTAATTTTTAATTTAATGTGCATTGGTGTTTTACTGTGGGTATCAGGTTCCCTGATACTGGGGTTACAGATAGTTATGAGCTGCCATGTGGGTGCTGGGAGTTGAATCCCGGTCCTCTGGAAGAGCAGGTGGTGCTCTTAATGACTAAGCAACCTCTCCAACACTCATTTTAGTTTTTGAGGCAAGGTCTTATATAGCCTAAGCTTGCTGTGTAACCAGGACAACTGTGAACTCCATTCTTTCTGCCTCCATCCTGCAAGAGCTGATATAGTACAGACTTGCGCCACGCCTGGTTTCAGAGGGTTGCTGCCTCATCTCTGCTGTTGCTGCAGTGACTCTGGAGCCAAGTCTTAGCCCTGCATTTCAGGCACACAAGTTTCTGAGGATAGAGCAGAAGTGGGCCAAAGGCCACTGAGCATAGCTGAAGGGTTTGGCGTTTGTAATTATGTTTTTAAGACTGCAGAATAATCTCTGTTGTCCTGTCAACACCCAGCTGATCTGTTTCAGCTTCACAAACTGCATTGAACCATGTCCCCAGAATGTCCCTGTCAGGAAGGGGCTAAGAAGTTAAACCATGGCTCCTGTTTTGACAAAAGTCTGGCAGGTTAACATAAAGAAAGATCATGGTGGTTTCTCTTGACAGTGCGTGGGCAGAGGTTGAGGTCAAGAGTAACAGAGCTGAGGGTAGGATTGGTTTCCTCACTGCTTATACCGTGTGTTGGAAAGAGGAGTATAAGTAGGTAACTTGTTTTTGTTGTTTTAATCATGTGTATTGAGTATCTGAAAAGGGTTATGTGCACATGAGTGCCAGTGTCTTCAGAGATAAGAGGTGTTGAATCCCCTGGAGTGCCATGTAGTTGTAAGCTGCCTAACATGGGTGCTGGGAGCTGAACTTGGGTCCATCTCTCCATTCCTGTGACTGGGGTTTATATGGTAGAGTAGGTAGGTGAATATGAGATTTCAGATGAGAGCTGTGGAATTGCAGTAAAACTGGGGACAGAGAAGTCAGTGTGTAGCTGAGACTGCTGGGTCTCTGGTGGGGTGTGGGGGGTAAGGGTATGGTAAGCCTGAAAGGGTGGCTTATGTAGTTGCAGCCAAAGAGCAAAGTAAGTGGGGGTGGGTGGGGAGCGTTGAAAGCCAGTGCGCTGGGAAATCTTCCCATTTGAGCTGTCCTGACCCTGCCTTGAGGGGACTGCTGAGAGAGGGACTAGATGGTGCTCACCCCAAGTTTTCTGCCCACCCTAGAAGGGGAGGAAGGGCTAGTTGGGACTCGTTTGTTTGTCTCACTGTGTAGCGGTGGCTGTTCTGGAACTCACTGATCAGGCTGGCCTCAAACTCACCTGCCTCTGCCTCTTGAGTGCTGGGATTAAAGGTGTGCACCACAATGCCTGGTTTAGGACTCATCTTTACTAAGTAACTATTACTAGAAATGTTATCCAAAGTAATTATTGAGAAATGTCTGATAAGACATTTCTACAGACTCAATTTCATATCCAATGGGAATGTTGCCCTGCATGATTCCCGGACCATTTTTTTTAGCCCTTCAGATGGAACTAAAGGTCTGTCTCCTAAAGAGGTCAGGGTGTTGTGCACCCCCATCTTTCCTCTTATTGTGGCAGCTGGCATGTGCGTGTGTGCATGCACATATTTGTATGAGTCAAGTTCTTGCTGTGTACACCAGGCTAGCCTAGAACTCAAGATCCTCCTACCTCTGCCTCGCTGCTGCTGGGCTCACACCTATGTGCCACCACACTGATGTTGGGGTCCTTTCTGAATGGGCATGTCCAGTTATCTCTAAGAATCAATATATTACTGTGTGTGTGTCTAAGAGACAATAAACAAGCTGATCACAGAAACTGGAGTGGAGCAGACTCCAAGACTAGGCTCTTGTGTTGTAAAGCCTCTGGTAATGCCATACATAGGCAGGGCATCTCAGAACTGCTTGAAGTTTCAGGGTTTGGCATGTGTAAAGGTCTCTTTTAGCTTTCTCTTTTAGATTTGATTATCACTGTGTTTTTCAACCTGGACAGGTCGAGGACTACTTCCCAAGCTGCTGCTAAGGACCCAGCACCCAGCTCAGGATAGATTTCGAACTTGCCTATTAGGTGTTGGGACTGGTGTCTGTCTAGCCTGCTCTTCCACCTTTCATTGCACATTTGCAGGCAGTGTCTCATGAACCCCTCTGTGACTCTGTCAGCTGCTTTCCCCAGCTTCCCTTTCCTTTCTGCTCTCTTTCATGATGCCACTGATGACTCCAGCCACAGAAAACCTGACACAGGTGATGGTATCAGTGGTGGCTAGCAAGCCAGCACTTTTTTCCTGTCCACTTCTCTTCTGATTCCGCTTACTTCAGCCGCCCCAGGTGTAATTCTCAAGAGCCCACATTGAATGTTGTCAGTGGTGGCAGGTATGGGCCAAGGGGCCACCTGTGACTTCAGCTTGTCTTTGCTCTCTTGCAGATCCTCTAACCGCTCGATGGGGAGTCACAGAAGATCACCTGTGTGTGTCAGCTCCCTGCCTCTCTGTAGCAAGAGAAGTGACTGCAGCGCCTCCACAGTCATGATGATGAAACTGGTATTAACTGAGTGGCCCTTATGGATTTTTAACTCTAATTCACAGTGAGCCAGCAAGCCATATGTTTACAGTCCAACCAAAAACCCTTCTGTGTTGCTGCACGTCTTGAGTGAAAAGTTGAGACACCTGTTGGTACAAAGTGGAATATAAGAGTTACTTGCCGAGGAATACAACACCTGCAGCAGAACGAGAAGACGTCTTAATTTATCGTTGGAGAGAGATGATAGTATTATTTATATAGGTAGAATAAATATATATATATATATATATTTTGGTGGTAATGAAAATGGCTCCGCAGAATGCCGACTCGGAATCTATGCAAGTACAAGAGCTGCCTATGCCCCTACCGGACCCTCAGAAACCCAGACACCCAGAGGGTGAGACCCAAGAGGAGACCATCAGTGAGGGGTCCATAGACAGAATCCCCACACGCCTGTGGGTCATGCACGGGGCAGTGATGTTTGGCAGGGAATTCTGTTACGCCATGGAGACAGCACTGGTCACACCTATACTGTTACAAATAGGTAAGTATAGCACACCAGGCCTGGCTACTGCTGAGTGTACAGCTCCAGCTCCAGGTGGTGCCCTTGGGGAACCCTGCCATGGATCCTTGACCTCTGTGTCAGTTGTCTCCCGTTAACTTTGTTCAGGGGCTTGTTCCTCTGTGGTCTGGATTTTGCGTCACATTCCTGATAGCAGGGCACTTGAGAAAAACTGGGCTTGGATATGTTAGGCATACTGATTGGAGGCCATTGGCTGTACCACCACAGCAAATCAGGGATCCTGGTGTCATACTCGAGTTCTTGCCTATGGAATGGGTATGAGTGCAATCCCACCTCAAAGGTGACTTCAGCCCTCTCAGGTTGCCACCAGAATGAGTTTGTCCCCAAAATTTCGTCAGAATCTTTAGTTTTCTCTGTAGACTAAGGAAATTTTAAAAACTTAATTTCAGCTCTGAAGTGTCATAAGAGAACTAGACAAAAGACCAAGCACTCTAGAGGCATTGTATAATCAGGATTAATATTTTAAAAATCTGTTTGCTTTGGTTGTTTCAGCAGTATTTCTTGCCACAACATAACCACATCCTTGCATGGTAAGAGCTAACCCTGATACACTGGGATTGGTCAGCTCAGCCTGTAGATTTGCTACCCCTGTGAATTCATCACTTCTTCCATCACAATGGGATGTGGCTTTGGCCTCAGAGCACACAGGTTTCTGTGGGAGCAGGCTTCCCAACACTGGCGGTGCTCACGGCCTCACGCATGCCTGCTCTGTAGCCCCAGTTAGTAAAGCTAGTGGATAGGTCTCATTCTCAGGTTCCACTATGGATCCTGGGATGCTTTTCTTTAGGAATCAGACTAATCTCCTCCCTTCCCTTCTAAAGCCAGTTCTCAGAAGGGTGTAGGAGGTGGCCAGGCGACTTATGGCACAGATGTGCTGGGGCCTTGTCCTGGAGGGTAGCAGGTATTGAGCTTGACCACACGTAGCTGTTCTCCTGTTTTATCATTGTGTTGCTTCTTATTCTTTGGGGCTTGTCATGTGAAGGCACTGCGGCAGACAGGCTATGCTCACAAAAGACAACTTAGAGCAATGAGAGAGACATTGGGGAGGCACCAGGCTTACTTGGTGTATGTTTTGTTCACAGCCTTCTGAGAACTAGCTTCCACTCAGGTGTTAAAGCAGATCTGGAGCCAGCATGGGCTTCCAAGTTGACTTGCTACTTCCATTGTGGCAACGGAGATGTGATCCACATCCCCAAGCTGCTGAGACCCAGGATTCACATCTGCCCGGAGTCTTTACACTTAGTGGGTCGTACTGTTTCCATGCGACCTTCAGCACTTTTTATTTTTTGGTTTTGAATATTTATTACATGATGTTTGTTGTGTGTTTTTAATTAATTATTTTACCATACGTACCTTCCAAGTAGCTGGGATTATAGGCCTGAACTACCAGTCCCTCAGTGGCTCCATCTTACTAGAGGTCTCTGAGGCTTTCTGGAGGGATCTGCATGACAGGGAAGGCTCCAGCCAAGAGCCAGCAAGGCCCAAGGTTATGAGTTAGGAGCTTGCGAGAAACCAAATCTTGTCAGTGCTTGATGACAAAATTTTCCCCAGCTGAGCTTTGCAATTACCACAGCCTGGTCAAGACCTGGAAGGCAGCTGCAGAGAAACCTTGAGCCAAACTCCTGGACTGAGCATCAGGTTCCTAAGCCATAGAAATTGACTGTGAGATGGTGAATGTTGTGAGCTCCTCCACCGTGTGTTTTATCACAAAGCAGTAGGTAGCTAATGTATAGGTGCTGGCTGTTACATTTGAAGCTTTATGGCCATACTGTTTCTAAATCCTTTATGATTTAGAACATAATATTTTCCCCATTACCTACACATATTCATCTTTCTTAAAAGAGCATATCAGACTGTTTTAATTTTTTTTCAGTTACATTGTTTGATTGATTGAAGGTTGTAGGGTTCACGCTTGCTAAGAGAACAACTTTCAGGAATCAGTTCTCTCCCACAGTGTGAGGCCTGGGAATTGAACTCAGGTCATCAGAGTTGGCAGCAATTGCCCTTACCTACTGAGCCATCTCCCTGGCCCTCAAAGTGATTTCAAAGGAAAGATGTTTCTATTGACCAATATCCTTTCATAAGAAACTGTCTGCGTTTGTGGTAGGAAGTCTGTCCTTTCGTTTTTTTTTTTTTTTAATGTTTAATTTCTCATAGAAACCTTCCTGGCTGGAAGGCAGCAAGCAGTAGCTAGTGAGCAGAGAGCTTGCTCAAATTCTGCCCTTCGAAGTCAGTGGACCAGATGATCTCGGTCCAGCAGAAGCCAATCAAGTGAGCATATGCAGGGTTGACCTTTGACGGTTCCCAAAGGTAGTGCACTTGTGTTTCCTGTGAGTCACTCCTTTCAATTAGTGAGTTGTTTTTGTTGTTAAAATGTTGTGGTAAAGCTGATCAGTGAGCCCTCAAGTGGGGTGCAGAAAGGCTGTTGAATGTCCCATCTAGAGGAAGTCAGTTCTGCTTGCTGCTTGCCACCTTCCAGCTATCACCAGCCATGTGTCAGGCTGCCTCCCTAGTCGCGCTGATGTACCAACAAGTTTTATAGCCTGTGTTCCCTGTGCCTTTTACCACTGAATAACTCCTTGTACTATTGACACTGGACTGGGACCAATGGAGGGACCCTCAAGCCCTGTCTAGCATGGGGAGGCCAGTGTCCTCTGCCCTTGATAATGGTAATGTTTGGTCATTCTGATCCTAACCACACTAGGGATTCCCCCTGCTGGCCTCCAAGGAAGGGAAGGAATAAGGGAGGCTCCAGAAGGGTGGGTTGAACCGAAGATGGTATGGCTGGTCAGCCGCCTTTCCACCTGTGATAAATCAGTGTTTTCCTTTATGCGTAGTGGCATAGGGGGTTTCTGTGCCTGAATGGTGGTGGTGTTGGAAGGCACTGTGTCCCACAGCCAAAGCTGACTTCTTGGAGAAGCCTTGGCTCTCCTTCATCCAGTGCTTGTGGCTTTACTTCTGTTCCAACACCTCTTCTGAAAACAGTCACTGAGTTTACATGTCTGAAATGCTTCTACAAGTCTGGAACATGGTGAACGCTGCTGCTTCTTCACCTGAGCTCCCACAGAGGCTTGAGCACCTTTGCTTTGCACAGCTTTCAATGAGGTAAAACCCCAGAGCAAAACATCTGGAAGTCTTATCCCCGTAGAATGAGTAAAGGCAAGGGCTATTAACTGAGCTCACTGGACTCCAGGGTCTTGTTCTCAGGGTCAGCACCACCATGCTACACCACTTGAGACATGACAGGTCAAGAGACTTCTTACGAGATCCCACCCCATGTCCAACTGTGCAGGAATGTTCAGAGGGCTTCATTCTTCTTACTGTTGATGCTTGGACCTTGGGGGGTGGGGGCGTTCAAGATAGGGTTTCTCTGTATAACAGCTCTAGCTGTTCTGGAACTCGCCTTATAGGCCAGACTGGCTTCAAACTCACAGATATCCATCTACCTGCCCTTTCTTAGTACAGTTTTCATGTATGTGGAGTTAGGGGTTGGGGCCAGGGCCTACAGAATGTTTGGCATGTGCTGTTTCACTGAGTTACATCCTTGACTCAACTTTCACTTTTTACTTTTTCTTTTGATTTTGAGACAGGTTCTCTCTATATACCCCTGGCTGTCCCAGAAATTGCTATGTAGACCAGGCTGGTTTAGAACTCACAGAGGTCTGCCTGCCTCTGCCTTCCAAATGCCAGGATTAAAGGTGTATACCACCAAACCTGGCTATTCGTTTGTTTTTGGTTTGCATGCTTGCTTGCCTGCTTATTTTGAGACAGGGTCTCAAAAAGGCTGCCCTTGAACTCCTTGTGTACCCCAGACAGATCTTGAATTTGTGCTTTTTCTGCTTCTGACTCCAGGTAGCAGGGATTATGGGCCTGGCCACCAGACATATTATACCTCAGCTCTTTTCTTGTCCCGGAAGCAGAAGGTGAGCTCTTCCTACCCAGCCTGAGCTCTCTGAGTGCCATCACCTCCTGTAGTGCTGTCTCCCACTGTCAGTAACCCTAACATTGGGACCAGGAGCCAGGACTTACTTGGAATCAGGAGACCACCTTGTCTGTGAAGGAGCCCTATGGTGGAGGTGCCAGTCTGGTGCTGGGGTGCTGTTGCTCAATCCCTGGGTCTGGGAAGAAGTCTTTGATGCACAGGAGGTGACTGGTGTGCTGTGATGGGAAAGAATGGGGGTAGTGTGACAGGGACCCGACCTGTCTGCAAATGGGACAGGGCATTTGCGTAGAAAAGATAGTTCCCTAATACTGAAGAACTCCAGGTACCAATGTCCAGTGCATTGAGGGACCCCACCTACCTCTTCAAGTCCCATCTTACAGGATGTCTCTTGTAAATTTTCATCACCGTCTTCATCCCATTCAGAATTCCAGCATTCTATACTTACAAGACAGTGAAATCTCCCATTCTTGTCTCACCTCTTCTGAGGGTCCCATGCTAGGCAGCCATCTTTGTCCCTTAAGTGACTTTGTCATTTTCCCTTGTCATTGTCCCTAAAGTGACTCTTGGTTTTGTTCTTGTTTTTGTCTTTTGTGTATTTTTTTCATTGCACTTATTCTTCTGGGTGTGCATGCGCACACCACAGTGTTAGTGTCAAGGTCAGAAGACAACTTTGGAGAGTCACTTCTCTCCTTCCTTTATGGGATCCAGGGATTGAATTTGGTTGTGGTTTGCTTGGCAAGTGCTTTTTACCCACCAAACCATCACACAGAACTTCTTTTGTGTGTTTGAGACGGTGTCACTGTGTACTGGCCTCAGTAAGTAGACTCTTCTGGCTTGTAGTAAACCTCTGCTTTTACCTGCAAGTGCAGGGAGTACAAGTGTGTGCCATCATTCCTAGCCTCCACCCTCTGTGAGATGGGAAGCCGCTGACTACCAGACTGCCAGTCCCAAGAGTCTGAGCAGAAGCAGGGCCTGAAAGATCTACAGAGCACACATACCTGCCCTGGCGGCCCACTATGGCTGGTGTTGTATTCTGCCATTGATAGATAACATCTCAAACTCAGGGCCAGATGTGAAAGTACAGCTGCCTTTGAAAGGCAAATTTGGAAGCACACTGCTCAGGAGTCTATGGGAAACTTGTAGAGAGCCAGCCTAGCCTTGTTGGGTGCCCTCCTGTGCTATGTTCCCATGTTAAATTCTTCCCTTGAGAAGGAGTTCAGTCTCCTGCTACTGTTTATTGTTTCCCTCTTGGCTCAGGAAGTATACTCAGGGGAAAAGGAAAATCAGATAACAGAGAAAAGGGTGCCTTTTGTTGTAGTCTATGGGTTTGACTCATTAATGACGACTGAGCTAGTGTGAGAGCCTACCTACTTTGCCTTGTTGAAGGTTCAGAAGAGTAGCACCCAAGAGCAGGCAGTGAGGTCTGCCAATTATTTATGAGGAAAAGCTGGTTCACTGTCTCCCACATGCAGGGAGTAGAACTGCTCACCAGTTTGTGAGCACACTCTCTGCGGAAGCTCCTGGGGAACGGGTGTGTTTCTAGGATTCAGTTGGCCGAAGCTTGAGCCCACTTCTTCTCTTATGGGAAGCACCTGCCCCTTATTAGTTGTCTACACAGAGACACTGGAAGATGAAAACAACCTTCCGTGCCTTTCAGTCCCAACAAGGGGTTGTATAAGACACAATCAGGAGGCTGGAAGCATGAGCAAGATGCTGATATACCAGCCATAGCAGCCTGGCACTGAGTTGTCAGCAGGGTGGCTGTGACCTGAGTCCAGCCCTTTTTAGGACCCCAGCACTCTGCCTCCAAAGCTGGCTGCCTTCCTGTGCCTCTGACCGGCCCTTTCATGTTGAAGTGCACAAGCATGGCAAACCTTGGTGAGAACTGAGAAGCACCATTCCACAGGAGGCATCTGAGTGCAGTGCATGTCCATAGCAAGCATATGCACATGTAACATGCGCTGTGTAGATTCTGCAGGTGTTCCTGTGCCCTACCTTGCAGGGTCTACATGCCTTGTCAGTGCTGCCTTCCTGCCACTCAGATGCACTTAACTCCTCTCACGGAGTTCTTGTTTTGACTCTTAGCATCCAAGAGCTTGTGCAGGTAGCACACCTTTGGTTTGTTACCCCTTGAATGCCCAGGGCTGTGAGTGTAGCATAGTGTCAGTATACATGTATAGTGTGCTTGAGTGCTGGAGTTCGGCATCAGAACCCTCACCACCTTCACCACCCCCACTCCCAATAAAGGCACCAGCTGGGTAGAAGGATCATTTGAGCTATAAACTTTAGCCATCCTGGCAAGAGAATGAGCCCCTCGTCTCATCCGTTTTTGAAAGGTAGTACTAGGGGTAGAACTCAGGACCTAGTGTGTTGGGTAAGAACTTTACCATCTTGCTGTACCATGTGTGCCCCCTGCCCCACCCCCTAGTTCAACAGAAGTTCATCTCAAAGAAAAACATTGTCCTGGAGCTATCAGTCTTGAAATAGTCACATTGGCAGGAAGAACTGAGGAGCACCCTGTCCTACTTTACAAGGGTAGCTACTTGGTGTGCCTGTCATAGGCGGGCTAGAATGGGTACTGCAGGAATGAGGGCGCTTAGCCACAGGCTCCTTCCTCAGGCTCCCTGGCCAGCACACCTCAGTCGGCATGTTTACAGTGCCACATCACCACCCCAGGAACCCTAAGGAAAGTATCACAAGCCGGGCGGTGGTGGCGCACGCCTGTACGCCTGTAATCCCAGCACTTGGGAGGCAGAGGCAGGCGGATCTCTGGGAGTTCAAGACCAGCCTGGTCTACAAAGGGAGTCCCAGGACAGGCTCCAAAGCTACAGAGAAACCCTGTCTCGAAAAACCAAAAGAAAAAAGAAAAAAAGAAAGTATCACATACATTCGGAGGCTTCTTACATGCTGTCTCTAGGTCCTTCCCTATAGAGTGCTGTGTGCCCTGTGGTGAGGCTGCAGCAGTGTAGGCTGAAGGTGACACTGAGGGGGCAAATGGCCAATGAGAGGTGAATCTTGAGGACCTTCTGCTCAGTGACGTAAGCTGGCAGCAAAAGGACACACACTGTGTAGACAAAAGGCAGAGTGGTGGGTGCTAAGGAGAGGGAAGGGAGTGTTTCCTGGGGGCAGTGTGCTGTTGACTAGTTAAAATAGAACTTTCGTGTGTATTTCACCAGTGACTTCCCACCTCCCAGAGACCTAAGAAAGACTGAAGAGTGCCTTTGCCACCTGCAGTTGGCCTCCTCCATACAGACAGAACTGGGATGCTCTAAGGGACAGTCCTCTGTGCATCTTGTGTGTGTGTACATGCGTGGTGTGCATGTGGAGGATGGGGCAAAGTAACTCCCCAATTGTGGTCACAGTGACGGGGAAGCAGCTTGTGCTCGGTACTGTGTTTTGGAGGGAAGTCTGGATTTCCTTGTTTTTCAGATCATTGTGTTTAACAAACAATGAAATAGTCACCGCAGTCATTTTTCCCAAGGAATTCCGTATGCTGTTATTTTTTTTGTCAGACTCTTACTAAGCGCCTGCCTGTTGGTGCTGGGCAGTGTACCTGGCATGGAAGTGACATGGCTGCCCAAAGCCATGGGGCTTGCCTGGACACTGGACATGTCACCTGGACTGCTGCTTTGCAGAAAAGAAAGGCTGTAAGTGAGCACGACTGTACAGTTGGCTTGAGGCAGAGGTTGTGGGGTTTGCCCCGAATTCCCTCTGGCTGGAGTCTTCCTGTTGTCTCTCAAAGACAGAATTGGGGAACATTGGGGATGTGCATCACTGGGCAGAGGTGTTTGACCTGCACAGGAGATGAAACAGTTACAAACTCAGTATTAAAGAGTCTGTTTCACTTTACATAGCCATTTTGAGAGTATCCCCAGGCATGCCAGATTTCCTGATGCTCAAGAAGGGCAAACAAGGAGACGTGGTCACCTGGTGAAGGGTAGTTATGCCAGCACGGGACACTTGAGTGGTGCTTCAGAGGCAGTGGTGCTGCTGATGTGCTTAAAGAGTTCACAGTACACAGCCCACCCACCTCTGGAACACCTACCAGGGGATACAGGTGCTGTTAGAATGTCTGAGACCAGGGCTGGGGAGATGGCTCAGTGGTTAAGAGCACTGGTTGTTCTTCCACAGGTCCTAGTTCAATTCGCAGCAACCACATGGCAACTCACAACTGCCTGTAACTCCAGTTCCAGGGGACCCAACACCCCTACACAGACATATATGCAAGCAAAACACTAATGCACATAAAATAAAAATAAATTAAAAAAAAAAAGTCTGAGACCAGTTTGGATGAATGGGCACAGTAATACCCAGAAGGGTGGTGTGGAGGGAGGCAGGGAACAGGCCTCCAGACCCATTTTTCATGGCCTCTCTGAGGAAATGGGGACTTTGGAAGCGAAAGTACTGTCAGGGCCTGTGGCATCCTTTCAACCAGTTCACCTTCAACAGGGCCACCAAGCCAGGTGGAGGCTTCCCAGTGACTCGGGGTATGTTTCATTTGTTCTGTGGCCTTTGATCTTGGGGGACTTTATGGATCCTTAGACACAAGTGTTTCTGAACCCCATAAATCAGCTTGTCTATCCTTCTGGTGCCACACACCTTCCCACCGAAGTCTTCGAGGCTTCCCTGGCACCTGAATCTTGCCCACCTGACTGGCCTGCAGGTTTCCATGACTCCTCTCCTCCAACATTCCTTCCCTCCAAGCAGGGCTGTGGTGTCCTTTGCCTTGCCCTAGGTCTTCTCTGGGCTCTTTTCAGCCCTAGACATGGAAAAGGAAAGGCTGCTCTTCCAAAGGTCAGAAAAAGGTGCCTGGGAATGGAGGCAAAATTCCAGGCTACTTTGCTCAAACCTAGGTGAAAGTAAGTATTGCCCTAGGTTTTCCTTTGCCTTCCTGGCACAGTCCTCACAAGTGCCAGATTCAGAGGATGTTATTGAGGCGGGGACGTGCCCTGCACCTGTATTGCTCCTGTGTACAGTGCCACACAAATAGATGTCTAGCACAGAGTAGCCTAGTCACACTTACACATAAGCAGAACCATAAGAAGACTATGCTCCTAAAGGTACCAGAGGACCCCCTCCACACACACACACACACACACACACACACACACACACACACACACACACACAGAGCCACCCAAGCTTCCATCTAGGGGTCAGTTGCCTTCCACTTATACTTCCTTTCCAGAGTCCTGGTCACTGACATAACCTATAAAGTCTCTGACTCTCCTTCCTCTCTGGAAGCTTGTCTTGAGCTACTCACTTCCACTATCTGACTATCTTTTCCTTGGACTCAGACCAGCTCAGTACTACTCCATCATCCTCAGTACTACTCCATCATCCTCAGTACTACTACCCACTGACATCTGGTAAGACATTCCTTCCTGCTCCTAGGTAAACCCCTGTCCCAGGCTGCTTTGTCTGTTTTCCTGCTGCCAAGCATGACAGTGTATGCCTGCTGGGTGGAGTGACTCATGCTGATGGTGGCTGTGTGTAGGGGGGAGCTCTCTGTGCCGCCTGTGTCAATAGATCCTCAGGTGTATACCTCACCCCATCTTCTAAATGAAGTGGAGGGTAAGGCAGTGGGAGCACCTCATTGGGTGCCACTGCTACTTACTAGCAAAGCCAAGGAGACCTCTCCAACACCCATACCCAGGTTCCCAGCATGGAACAGGCTTGTTCCTCCTGGTACTATTGTTGGGCATGTTGAGTTTCATTTGGGAAAATAGTACGATGTGTATGACATCTTTCCAAGCATCGCTGTCCTGTCAGCTTTTTCCAGGAAGTGGGGAAGATAGTATTGAATTACCTGGGTATGTGTGAGACTTGATTTCATAGGAAAGTTATACGTTGATACCCACATCCCTGATGCAGCATTCTTAGTCCTGAATGAGGTTGAAGAGGGAGGAGGGCACCAGACAGACCCTGCCTCACAGCCTCTGTGCCCTACCCGCCAGAGCCTTTTCCTACAGGTGCTCAGGACCCATTTCTTTTAGGAGCCGGGTGCCATAGGGTTCTCAACCTTTGTGCAGCTATGGGGGTGGTGGTGCAAGGACCCCTTAGTCTCATGTCGGTTCAGAAACTAACTGGCCGCGGTGTGGACCCTGGAAGTGATTAATTTCCTCCATACATCTTGCTCTACATGGAAGAGAGTTCAGCACTTGGCCATGGGCTTGGTGATGGATATGTGTCCATTAAGTGTCTTTAGCTTCAGAGCTTTCCTAGCCTGCATCCTAGTCTGAACCAGTGACTTGGGGTCAGACCTGTCTGCATTGTCCTCAGACAGCTGTGTCTGCAGTACAGTGTGGGCATTCATGGGGATCTGTTCACCCAGAGCAAGTGGACTCCCTGAGCCCCTGCTTTCTTTCTCTTTGGAGAGGAAATCGGGGGGTGGGGGGAGTCTCTTAAGACAGGCTCTCGTGTGGCCCAGGCTAGCCTTGAACTGGCTGTATAGCCAAGGATGGCCATGAACTCCTGATTATCTTACCTCCACCTTCTAAGAACTAGGATGGTAGGCATTTGCCTTCCTCCCTGAACACTTTCTTACAACTGTGTAACTGAGCTGTGAATCCCTCCGGGCTGTGGGTGTAGAAGCTTAGAGGTGACATGTGACAGTTGAGAGGCAATCCTTTGAACCAGAGCTAGGAAAAACCACCTGAGTAGCTTCTAGTTTTATTCTTTTCTTGTCTTCCCAAGGCACTGGTTACTTCAGAATGTTCTTTGAAACTCTGTGGCCCTGCCTTTAGCCGGAGATGTGCATTCTTCCAGACCCTCCCTGCCCAGGGAGGCCCCAGTGTTAGGATCCAGGCATTATGTTACCCCCTGTCACCTGGTAGGATGTACTTTAACACCCAGTGTCTCAGCAGACCTTGCTTTGGTTCTGGTATGGCAGCAGGTGACCACGACCTGGCCTATGGAAAGGGCCCATTCTTTCCACGCTGTAGCCTTAGCAAGGCCATCCTGAAATGGGCTCACAGTGAGCTTGCTGTTTAAGATTCCTGAGGTCACTCAAGGATGCTGAGGTTTTCCCACGAAGAACTTCTTCTCACCAGTGCATGTTATCTTGGGGTTTTGTCCAGGAGTACAAACCTATCTGGCCTGGCAGGCTTGTCCATTGAGAGAAAGAATGAGTTCCTATTTCCATCCTGGACCTTTTGTTTTGTTAAATATTTATAGGCCACTTTCCCAGCCTCCCTCCCCCACAAAATACCAGTTTATCAAAAATGTCCTTGTGAATAGAAACCTCTGCATGTGACCTAAGCATTGCAGTGGGCTGTCCCATGTACACATAGTGACACAGTGAGTATTTCCTGTGAACAGGGAACCTTCCGGGTCCCACCATTGTTGTTCAACCTTTGCCTGGAAAAAACCAAAATTATTTACTAGGGACCGGCTTTCTGTTTGTTTAGGGCTTTGCTGGGAATTGCCTGGCTGAGACATCCCAGGGACGTGCTGGCAGCCGAGTGTTGGGGGTGGCAGCACCCCTTGCTCATCCTGGGCAGCTCTGGAGATGCGATGGGAAGTGTTAACTTGCCTGTGTGATGGAACAGTGCTGTCACCTGGTTAGAGCCAGTTCTGGGGCAGGGAGCTTTAACTATGACTCGGTAGTCTCCATACATGTAGCTGAAACAGGGCGTTTGATCTCCTTGGGGCCAGGGTCTGGAGTCTAAAATAGACTTCTGGGTAGACTGGCATGACAAAACAAAACAAAACAAACAAACAACAACAACAACAAAAACCAAACTGCTATAATGTCACCACTGGTGCTATTTTTGTCCCTGTGCTTGTGTCCTTGGCTGCTCTCTTTGCTTTGCACAGCTCTGAATGTCTATAGCCAATGATGCCACCCCTCAACCTTGCACAGCTAAACACAAGATTGCCTAGTCATGTTTCTGCATTCCTCCAGTACACAGTGCAGTACCTGGTATATCACCAGGCTCTCTAGCAAGCAACCACCACCCTATGGCTGCTAGCATCATGTGGAGGTCTCACCCTGTACAGGTCTGTACCTCTTCCAGGAGTGAACTTGAGGTCGAGTACTGGTATGACTGGTCATTATCCTGTCACAGGTACTGTGGAACACAGTAGTGTCAGCTGAGTGGCCAGCCATGACATTCCTAATGAATATAGCAAAAACTGGCAAGAATCGAGGCCAAAATGTGGAGCTTAACATTGTAGCTAACATTCCTACTTGAGCAGTGGTAGAGTAGAGCAGAGGCAGACCCAACAGTACAGAAAGGCATGGCCGTTCTTCAGGGGTGTCCTAGTTGATTTTTTGTCAGCTTGACTCAAGCTAGAGTTATCTGGGTAGAGGAACTTCAATTGAGAAAATGCCTCAATTAGAGTGACCTGATTCATGATTGACATGACCCAGGCCATTATGGGTATTATCAGTCCTGTGCAGGTGATCCTAAGTTGTATTAAAAAAAAAAAAAAAAGCCAGGAAGCAGAGTTCCTCCACGGCTTCTGCATCATTTCCTGTCTCCAGTCCTGCCTTGAGTTCCTACCGTGACTTCCCTCAGTGATGAATTATGAACTGAAAATTGTAAGTTGAAATAAGCCCTTTCCTCCCCGATTTGCTTTTTTATCATGATATTTATCAGAACTATAGAAGACGAAGGCCTTGTGTTAAGATTGACAGCTCATAGTCCAGTTCTTGTCTCTGCCCCTGGAGCCAGTGAGTGAGCAGCCCCAGATGCCAACAGATGGAGTGGCTGTGCATTAGACTTTACCGATGGATATTGAAACGAATTTTATAAGCTTTTTTTGTTTTTTAGTTAATTTATTTTTATGTGTCTGGGTGTTTTGTCTACAAATATGTCTTTGTACCACATGTATGCCTGGTACTCACGGAGGCCAGAAGAAGGTGTCAGATCACCTGAGACTGGAGTTAGGGATAGTTATGGGCTGTCATAAATGCCAGGTCCTCTGGAAGAGCATTCAGTCCTCTTAACCACTGAGTCATCTCTCCAGCCCCTCCGTAAACTTTTTGTGTCAGAAAGTATCACAGCCATTTTTTTCTTGTCTTTTTTAAATTGATTTTATTGAGCTATACATTTTTCATTTTTTTGTAAGATCTGTGTAGAAGGCAGCATGATCTTGGGCAGCAGAGTTTGCTCACCTGTTCTGGAATCATAGCTTTTGGGCTGTGGTGGCTACAGCTCTCAGTTCCTGCAGAAGTAGTGACAGCTGGTCCAAGGTCTCCTATCCCTATTCCCGGCCAGCCTCCTGCTCGCCATGCCCACCTGGAGGAGCCAGTACTTTTCACTGACTCTCATTTGCTGCCCCAGTAAGTGTCGGTACATGACCACACTCAGTAACCAGCTCTTGGCTGCTTCAAAGGCCATTGTGGGTGCAGCAGGGCCTTTTGTTCAACACAATATGTGCACACCCTGTGGCCAATAGATGGATGCATAGGACAGCTAGAGATAGCAGTGTCATGTCAAAGTGTCATCAAGTTGGACACCTTGCTCTAGAGCCTGCACTGTCTGTTTATCTTCTGTGAGAGCATCTATTGTTCTCCTCTAGTCTGTCGAGTTCTGTAGTAAACTACTCATCTGTAGTCTACACTAGAGATGGGAAGCACATTATTTTCCCATCTGTGTGCTCAGATGAATATCTGGACCTGTCTTTCCCACTGTCTGAGGTACTTCCTGTCCCTTTGCTAGATGCTACAGACTTATGAATATGTCAGTCTTCTGCGACTCCTGTCTACCTGTATGTGTCATCTGCCAATGTGACTTTGCTGAAGTCTGTGTTCCTAGGGGCTGATGCCTGGACCTACTGATATGATGCCAGCCTCTGTTGATGTTGTCACTGTCACCTTACAGGGAGAGTTCCGGCCAGTGAGAGCACCTGGGTTAAAGGTCTTTGCTAAGAGACAGCACAGTATCAGTTCTAAGGAGGGACTGTGGACAGAGAAAGGTCCTGGCCCATGCGGGCCTTGTCTCACAACTTGATCGAGTCAGCAAACCTCTATATGTCCTGTCTGGCTCTTGATTGGAAAAGGGACAAGAGGACTTGTTGGTCTCAGTGTCCCCAGGGAGCCATAGCCTGACTGGAACAAACCAGGACTTCTGGGTCTATATAGCATGGAACCCTGTATTCAGGGTTGGGTAGGCACTGTGGGCAGCAGAAGGCAGTGGTACCTCCTGAATGGATAGCCCTCCCCTATTCCCCAGGTGTTGGCACAGTGACAGCAAGAGGGTTGCCCTAAGCAGGAGAGGGCAAGCCTGCTAAAGTGTCCCATAAAGATGTCCCATGCACACAGGAATGATTTGGGCTCCTTGTTTACTTTGAGTTGGTGGTGTGACCCGTGGGAGGCTCATGGCACATCTCTTTCCTCTGAACCCCAGACTGGCCTTGCTCACTCTAGGTCGTTTTGAATAGGGGTTGTACTGAGACACAGGGCATGTGACACGGTTATTTCTGAAGGCAGACAAGGGTAATATGGCCAAGAACAGCCTTGGCTTCTTGAGTGCCTTGCCTAGTAAGGCTGAAGAGCTCATACCATTCCCACCGGCTTGTCCGACAGAACTCACTGGGCAAACTCTAGTTTCCTGAATCTTGTCTGTTCTGCTGACTTGGGATGGGAACAGATCTAGCCTTCCTGTGGCCAGGCGCGGCTGCAGAGGTCAGAACACATACCTTAGACCCTGGCACAGTGCCCTGGTACCGAATGGCGTGATGGCAAGGGGTTCTGCAAGGTGCTTCCTCCCTTACACTTGCCCTCCTCCCACGCAACATTTATTTTCCTTGCCAGCTCAACATGAGTCTGTTTCCTCAGTGTCCTTAGAGTGTGAAATGCTTGTCTGATGAAGTGGTGACGTGCCAGGCCCTTTAAATTTTAAACAAACTATGGGTTGTTGTAAAATGGGGAGAGTTGTGCTGTCACTCAGAGCCTCCCAGTCACATCCAGGACATATGGTGTGCCATTGCTCACCCAAGTGGCCAGTCACTGCCTTCGTAAGGATAACCAGCACTCTGACTTGTAGTAGCAGATTCCTCTGTGAGGCTTTGGCCGTCACTCAAGGGAGTGGTGTGGTATGTGCTCATGAGCAAGGATCTCTGTGGTCTAGAGAGAGGCTCATGGGAACTGCTGGCAGCTGTGCAAGTACATTCTAGTTGCTGTGCAGTACTCTGGCCTGTGTCAGGACCATCATCCTTCATCTGCTCTGTTGACACCACATTAGAATTTACGTGACAGGGAGGTGGTATAGACTCTGGTGTCAGGCTACCCAGGTCTATCCTATGGCTACCACATTTGCTGTGCCATGACTGGACAGTTAGAAAAACTAAATGGAAGAAGGGGCATTGGGTACTGGCTGTGGCCCCTTGGCTCCAGCTGGTTACGTGTGGCTTTATACCACCCCAGTGCTTGGGGGCACTCACTGCCAAGGTAACTGAGGGTCTTGGTGGCTCTGTAGGGTCTTGGTAAGACCTTCTGTGATATTTTTCCCCAGTAAGGTCCAGAGTTAAGTGACTCTTATTATTCCTGCAGTTGTAGCCACTATGTCACTTGCATAGTATGATATGGAGAGACGGGGCACTGAAGGACTTTGCAGCAGCTCAGCCCTGCTAAGCATGGTGGCCCTGAAGACAGAGCCCAGTACTGGTCCAAGGTCTGGAGTACATTTTGTTTAGCATCCTCAGAGCCAAAAGACACTCCGAGAAAAGGTGTATCCTGAGGAGACTTGAGGGGGCAAGAGTATGTGTTTATGTGTGGTGTGTATGTGTGATGAGTGACAGACTGTGTGTCCCTGCAGGCCTCCCTGAGCAGTACTACAGCCTCACCTGGTTCCTGAGCCCCGTCCTCGGCCTCATCTTCACACCGCTTATTGGCTCTGCAAGTGACCGGTGTACCCTGAGCTGGGGCCGCCGGCGGCCCTTCATCCTTGTGCTGTGTGTGGGGGTCCTCATCGGTGTTGCACTTTTCCTCAATGGCTCTGCCATCGGTGAGTTTTTGCTGAGCTTACACTAGTGCATGCTTTGGGGGCCTTATCTTATCTGGTGACTTAACTAGGTCACTGTGTGCAGGGTCCGGCTTGGGCCGCTGGGGGCCTCCTGGTGGAGACTGCAGTGGGGAGCTTGGTAGTAGAGCTGGCCCCACATGGGAAAGCTGGAGGAACCTGTTCACAGGGAAACGTTTCCTGTTGTGATGGCTTGTTTTAATGCGCGTCTGACACCACGTCCTGTTTCCAGAGCGATTTCAAAAATTATCTTTTCTTTTTTTTGTTCTCCTTTTCTTAGACGTGGTAGTGAAAATGTCCAGAACCCAGTTTGCTGTTTGTTTTCTTGGTTCATGCCTCATGTGTTGTTTTGCTTCTTTCTGTTGTTTTGTTTTTAATTAAAGCCACTCCGTGTGGGAAAATATTTTCTGCCTTGCGGGCACCCTTCAGAACTAGTGGAAACAATGCCTTGTTTTTTTGGCTCAGCGAGTGAAGGAGCACAGTGTGGTTTCTGAAGCACAGGTCTGCCCAAGTTCCAGTGGCAGCAGGACTGTTGACAGAGGGTCCCAGGAGACTACCACCTCCATGGGGACCCACAGATCCTCAGGACCAGGATAGGGGACAGTCTGTAGCAGCTTTGGTTCATTCCCCTCCTGGCTGGAGTATCTCCTTGCTAATTCCTACCTGCACAAGGCAGCCTCCTCTACCAGAAACTGCTCCTATCTAGGAATTTGGGGTTGCCACTTTCCTGGCATTTGCTGCTGGCCTTGGGCCTGTCAAAGTCACCTGAAAGTGTTCGCAGTGACATGTATAGAGATCATTCCTGGGATGGTCCTGGCCACAGGTAGCCAGCCTGTAGGCACCAACTCTCTTGCCAGTGGGCCTCCTGGGCAACCCATGACCCAGCGGGTTGAGGTTCAGTCAGAGGACTGTACTTCATGGCCAGGCCTGTCTTTGCCCCACCTCTAGTCCTGAAGGTTGGTCCCAGTATGAGCCGTCCAGGGCTGGGTATTGATCTCTGGGTCCAGGCAGGTTCCCCAATCAGGTAAGACTTGGTGTATGAGGGCAGCCTTCTCAGAGGTTCTCAGTGCCTTCTGAGGCTATATGTTCCTACTTAGATCTGTATAAACTTAAAGCCTGTGCCTAGCTTGGATGCTGAGGCAGAGCCAACCAGCTCAGGGAGCAGCAAGGGAGCTTGGGTTGGTGGGAAGAGGAGGAAATGGCTTCTTTAGAGCAGTGGAGGTGGTGGCCCTTGCACAGCCACTGCAGTTGATGCCAGTTGTCTTACCAGCTGGTCTGGCCACTGCTGCTAATGGACAGAGGAACAGGAAACGTTTCCCTTTTTACTTGAAAAACTATGAGGGAAGAGAGAAAGCTTATCATTGCTGCTCTTACAGAAGACCCAAGTTAAAGTCCCAGCATCCACATGGTAGCTTACAACCATCTCTAACTCCACTTCCAAAAGATAGGATGCCTTCTTCTGACCTCTGCAGGTATCAAGCATGCAAGAGGTGAACAGCCATACATGCAGGCAAAACATCCATAATAAAATAAATATTTTTTAAAAGAAGGAACTCTTGGAGGCTGAACAGAGGAGTACACCCACAAACCACAGAATAGGATGAAGCTTACTGCTGTCCTGAAAGCATTTTTCTCAGGAGCCCAGCAGTTAGCATTGGAGTCTGACTGTTTCCCTATGCTCTGTCTAGGTCTGGCGCTCGGCGATGTTCCCAACCGGCAGCCCATTGGCATTGTTCTCACGGTGCTGGGAGTAGTGGTCTTGGATTTCAGTGCCGATGCAACTGAGGGGCCCATCCGTGCCTACCTGCTGGATGTGGTAGACAGTGAGGAGCAAGATATGGCTCTCAACATTCACGCCTTCTCTGCTGGTAAAGCACCATGCCAGGCCCCGGGTGGGAGGGAGGAATCTGCTCCTTGGTGGCAGTGACCAGTGCTGGAACCTTAGGAAGCACCATGGTTCACTCCTGACCCATGAACCCAGCAGAATTAAGGGACTGAGGAGGAGGGCTATGAGAGAGTAAGGCCTGCCTGGATGATAATGCCTGCCAGGTGGATTTGGTGAGGACCCCACACTGACACTGCCTGGGGACCACACAGGTGGGCTGGGGTTACTTCTAGGCCTGAGACTCCTTTTGTCTTGTATTTCTGATTAGAAATAATGTTAGACCAGTCTTCCGATCTGTGCTGTTGTCAGAGTTGTTTCCTTGTGTTTGTCTTCACTGTCCTTTGGTTCTCCATCTCGCTGATTTGCCACATAACCCAGTCCCCCTGTGTAAGGCCCTGTGTTGGACCTGAAACTCACTGTCACTTCTCTACCTACAGGCCTTGGTGGGGCTGTTGGCTACGTGCTGGGTGGGCTGGACTGGACACCAACCTTCCTAGGTGACTGGTTCCGCACACAGAACCAGGTGCTGTTCTTCTTTGCTGCCATCATCTTTTCAGTGTCAGTGGCCCTGCACCTCTTTAGCATTGAGGAGGAACAGTACAGCCCACAGCAGGACCGCAGTCCTGAGGATGCCACCCTGCCCAGCACCAGTGTCCAGCCTAGTGCCCCAGCCCCTGCTATCCGCCTCAGCTCCCTCGGTGGGGGTGTGCAGGACGGCAGCCCCCTGTTCCCAGATGAGGTGCAGTCAGAGCACGAACTGTCCCTGGACTACCTCGACGTGGACATCGTGCGCAGCAAGAGTGACTCGGTGCTGCACATGCCTGATGCCACCCTGGACATGGAGCCTGAACTGCTCTTCCTGCATGACATAGAGCCCTCCATCTTCCACGATGCTTCCTATCCCAGCACCCCCCAGAGCACCAGCCAGGAGCTCCTGAGGGCCAAGCTGCCCCGCCTGTCTACGTTCCTCAGGGAGTCCACCAAGGAGGACGACACCTTGCTTGATAATCACTTGAATGAAGCTAAAGTCCCAAATGGGAGAGGTTCCCCACCAATGGATTCACTCAGTAACCGCTCTAAAGTGGACTTGAAGCCCTCAGTCATGTCTGGTTCCATGAGGCGGCGTAGGCACATGTTCCACAGGCATGCTTCTAGCACTTTCTCCTACTATGGTAAGATTGGGTCCCACTGCTACCGCTACCGCAGGGCCAATGCAGTGGTCCTGATCAAGCCATCGCGAAGCATGAGTGACCTGTATGACCTGCAGCAGCGGCAGCGATCCCGGCACCGCAACCAGAGTGGGGCCACTGCCTGCAGTGGGGACACAGAGAGCGAGGAGGGCGAGGCGGAGACCACTGTGCGCCTGCTATGGCTGTCCATGCTGAAGATGCCCAAGGAATTGATGCGGCTCTGTCTCTGCCACCTACTCACTTGGTTCTCTGTCATCGCAGAGGCTGTCTTCTATACTGATTTCATGGGCCGGGTTATCTTCGAAGGAGACCCCCAGGTGAGCACCCTGTGACTAGCAGTTTCACTGCCCAGGAGAACTAGGCAGTCTCAATGTCTGGAACTTCTTGGGAGCCTATATGCACTGCCCTTGCACTCACATGCCCATGTGGGTCCGGGGGGTCCCCAGCAGGTAGCTGGCCAGTGCACACTTAAATGCATGGTCAGTTGCGCAAGCTGAGACAAAGTTGTGATGGTGGGGTCTATGGTGACCATTTGTGAATGCTAGGTTCTTTCACACAAAGGACCAGAACCTCTTTGAATATTATAAATGGAGTGTTGGCTCCACTATCAAAGTAACAGCCTATTTTTATTCTTACCAGGCCCTGCTAGTGGTTCTTGCCTTGCGCCATGGCCCTGTGGGTGGTCACAGTGGTCTGTTACACCTTTTTCAGGGGTTAACATGTCATCTCAGACTCATTTCTGCCTATCTAGAGCAACCTTATTTCAGGGCCACAGGCAGGATTCCACTTCTCATTGTGGGAAAGAGTTGCCTGTGGACTGGGAGGGGCTGGAGGTAGTTTATCAGATACTGACCTGGACTTGGGTTGATTCTCCTCCTCACTCTCAATCTGCCTGCATGGAAATGCAGAGTAATTTCTTCTGCCCTGAGGATAGCAAATGCCCACAACCTCCTCTCTCTGCAACAGACCTCCAACTCCACCTTATGGCATAAGTACAATGCTGGCGTGAAGATGGGCTGCTGGGGCCTGGTCATCTACGCTGCTACTGGTGCTATCTGCTCAGGTGAGATCAGGGGATCCTGACTGCTTTCTAAATAGAGGAAAAGCCAATAAAGTCAGCTGCTGTGGCTTGGGATCAGGTGTTTCTGACACTTGGAGGCCATCTATGTGCTGTTTGTTCCATGGCACTGTTTAGTGTGGTTGTACTTGTGTTTTAACATGTTGTCACTGCCATGACAACCCCAGCTGCGGCCCAGCAGTCTGAGGGGCAGTGGAACTGGTCCAGACTGCCAAGGACAGGAGCTCTGATGAGTGGGGTGATGGGCTCTCGTCCTAAGGCAGCATCCTTCACTGCTTTAGTTAGGATTGGAGTCCCTTCCCTTAGCTGCACACACTCAGTCTGAACCTGGAGTGGAAGTCTACTTTGCCTGAAGTAGGTGAAGAGGGTAGGGCAAGACAGGTCAGCCAAGTGTCAGGGTGACAAAGAGATTCCTCCTGGAGGAGGTGGTGCCTGGGAGAATCCAATCAGAAGACAGTATCCTGAGGCTGGCCCAGAGTGCTGGGGAACACAGAATGACAAGGGAAGGGCCAAACTTTCCCCGAGGATACCTGGGTGGGCAGTCAGCAGCCCAGGGAGGCCACAGAGAGCTGACTTTTTTCAGAAGTGCTGGAGTCCCTGGGAATACAGGTAGGCATGGGCTGCATGGTTCAGGTGGGCAGGTCTTTATGCCTGAAGGCCTAGGTTCAACCAGAGGGTGGCAGTGATGGCGGTAAGGGGTATATGGAGGCAGCAGCTCTGTCATGATCCTTGTGGCCCTCTCTGCAGCCCTGCTACAGAAGTACCTGGACAACTATGACCTGAGCATCAAGATCATCTATGTGTTGGGGACGCTGGGTTTCTCCGTGGGCACTGCTGTGATGGCTCTATTTCCCAATGTCTACGTGGCCATGATCACCATCAGCACCATGGGCATCGTCTCCATGAGCATCTCCTACTGCCCCTACGCCCTCCTAGGGCACTACCATGACATCAAGGAGGTACAGCAAACCTGTGGGTGCTGAGTGGAGGTGGTGATAGGGTCACTTTCGAACCCTACTTGGCCTTAGGTCTGGTTGGTCATCAGGGGCCCCCATCTGTGCTCAGTTCCCTTCTGTCCCCCTTGTCTTCTCTTCTGATGAAGGCAACAGTTTCCATTCTCTTAATCATTCCTTGGCCACAAGGTCGTCTCTGAACATCCTGGTTCTGGGCCCTGTCACAGCTGGGAATAAGAAGCTGCCCTGCCTACTTCCCCTTTACCATCATGTCCCCCACTAGTGGGCATTTTCCTGCCCAGCTCACTGTTTGGTTGGACCCAGCTGTAGAAGCTAGCCTCAGTGTCCTTCTCTCTTGCAGCATTTGAAGAGCCACTGTTAGCCACTGCCTCGGAGGTGTCATTGCTGGGGCCTCTGCAGAGTGATTGGAACCAGGTGTAGAGGAGCACAATTATATATCCAGCGTCAGGGAGCTGAAGGCCAGAGGGTTTAGACTTTAAGATCCTTCTCAGCAAGTTCAAGGCTAGCCTAGGCTACTTAAGACCCTGGTTTAAAAGATAAAACAACAACAACAAAATCAAGCAGCTGGGCATGGTGGCACATAGCTTGAATCCCATTAATCATTAAAGCAAAATCAATTTGCTCAGGAGGTACACAGCACACCCACTCCTAATCAAACCTCATGGTGATGGTGTTTTGTAGATGAGCTCTACAGGCTTCATACTGTTGAGGCTGAGCTACTTGCTGGCATTTCAGACGTGGGTCATACAGAATTGCCCAGACCAAGAAAGATGGTGACCAGAGTCTAGAAGGTCTTTCTCCCCCTGCTGCCCTGATCTGACCTGCATCTGACCTTCCTATAACTAGCCTGGCATTTTCCACTTCACCTCATTCTGTGTGGCTTGGGTAGTAGCATGCCGAGGCCCACCACTGGTCCCAGGCCTCTGTGCCACCTAATGTCTGCCCAGCAGGTTCTAGACTCTCACGTTCTTCCCCCAGGTGGGTGTTGTTGGAACCCAGGGCCTCCCATCCTGTCTTCATTGTTGCTAAATGGCCGCACAAGTGCATGTGCTATGCTTCTGGCCATTTTTCTCCGTCCTTGGATGTTCTTTAAAGTAGGTCTGCAGTGAGTCTTGATGTCAAGCAGCATGAGCTCCTCAGCTGTTAATCAGGGTCACTCCAGCTGTCCCATTGTAGCCTAAACTGGTCTAGAACTTGTATAGAGCCCAGCCTGGCCTTCAACTCGTAGAAATCCTGTTCTCTCCCCCTAGTGAGTGCTAGGACTACAGACATGAGTTTTCATACACATTTGAAAAAAAAACAAATTACTACTTGGTTTTGAGACAGGGTCTTACTAGTATCCCTCACTGGCCTGGAACTCACAGAGATCCATCTGCCTCCATACCCTAAGTGCTGGGATGAAAGATATGTGCAACCACACCTAGCTAATGTAACCCCCCCCCAATAATTTCAAAGATTATTCTAATATCTCAGGGAGATAGCTTAGTGGTTAAAGTATAAGTATAAGGACCTGAATTCAGAACCTATGTAAGGCCCTGGGTATGGTAACATGTACCTATAACCCCAGTGCCAAGTGGGCAGAGACAGAAGGTCCCTGGGGCTCATAACCTAGACAACCTTCTCTGAGAGACATTGTCTCAGAGAAGGAGGTAGAGAGCAATAGAAGACAACACCTGATGTTCTGATGTTGACCTGTCTCCATGGTGTGTGTGAACCTGTCTCCATATAGGATGTGTGTGTGTGTGTGTGCTTTTTCTTTCTTTTTTCTTTTCTTTTGTTGGTTTTTCAAGATAGGGTTTCTCTGTGTAGCCCTAGCTGTCCTGGAACTCACTTTGTAGACCAGACTAGTCTTGAACTCAGAGATCCACCTGCCTCTGTCTCTCATGTACTGAGATTAAAGGCATGAGTCACTGCTGCCCAACTCACACAGATTTTTATGGTTTTTGCTTGATTTCTATTTTGAACACATGGATTATTCAGAAGTACATTGGTGAATTTCTGACATATTAGGAGTGGTTTTTTTTTTTTAGTTTTTCGAGACAGGGTTTCTCTGTAGCTTTGGAGCCTGTCCTGGCACTAGCTCTTGTAGACCAGGCTGGCCTCGAACTCACAGAGATCTGCCTGCCTCTGCCTCCCGAGTGCTGGGATTAAAGGCGTGCGCCACCACCGCCCGGCTCATATTAGGAGTTTTAATGATGATCATGGTGAGCTGGTTTTTAGTAATCAAAATCAGAGAGTGCACATGTGTATGATTTCAGCCCTTAAATTAACTGATCACTCAGTCTATGGGCCAGCATGTCCCATATATATGGTGAAATTCATGTTCAACCCTTGTGACCTCTCCATGTCCATTGGGTACGGTGGGGTTTGTTTGTTGTTCAGCTGTTCTGTTCTCTTTCTGGCTTCTGAGAAGTGTGTTTAAAATCTCTCTTTCACTGTGGTGTCCTCAAGTCTAAAATGTGAGTGTGGTTTTCATCTTCTGGGTAGGTTGGCCTCCATATCTCAAAGACAAAGTCTCCTTTGGAGACTTGGGTGAGCATAGCCATGCAGTGCACAGGCATGCTTTTATATCATGTTCAAGAAACATGAACAAACAAAGCTGCCCAGTGTTCCCTGCCCTGTCACCTGAGCCCAAATGCACGTGAGCGACTTGAGCTCCCTGCTCTCCAAGTAGATAGATCATCAGGGTGAGGTGGGCACTCCTGTGTCTGCCCTGCTTCTCTTCCTTGGGACTGGAGGCAGTGTCCTAGGGAATCAGGTTCTGATTAAGTTGCAGAACTGCTTCTGCAACTGCTAGAATTTTCTACCTCTCCTGCCTGCCTGGTGCCAGGTAAGACCTGGGGCTCTGGAGATCCCAGCTGGGCAGCTGCCTAGAAGCTCACACCATGTGGATCTCGTCTCTTGACTGCAGGCAGTATCCACAACCCTGAGGTACAGATGAAGACTACCTTCCCTGCACCTCTCATACTTGTTTCCCTTCTCTTGCAGTACGTCCACCACAGTCCAGGGAACTCCAAGCGTGGATTTGGCATTGACTGCGCCATCCTCTCCTGCCAGGTCTACATCTCCCAGATTCTGGTTGCATCTGCCCTTGGAAGTGTGGTCGACGCTGTAGGGACTGTCCATGCCATCCCTGTGGTAGCCTCCGTGGGCTCTTTCCTGGGTTTCCTGACAGCCACATTCCTGGTGATCTACCCTGAGGTGTCAGAGGAGGCCAAGGAGGAGCAGAAAGGCCTGTCCTCAGGGCCTGCTGGTGAAGGCGAGGGTGGAGCAGGCAGTGAGAAACCCACTGTGCTGAAGCTGTCTCGGAAGGGGGGCCTGAGGGGATCCGTGGAGACAGAATCCATGGTGTGAGCCCCAACTGGCACATTCCACAGCAGAGGGCAGGGTGGACTGGGGGCTGTGCTTGCCAACACTGTGTGAGCTGGAGTTCCTTCCCAGAGCGCAGTTCAAGTTTAGTAGGTGTTAGGTGTAGGGTAGGTTTGAGCTATTAGGCAAAAATATCACACTAATTACCTTTCCCACAATTAAAAAAAATCATTTGAAATCTTTTTTATTGAAAAACTTAATTTCAGCTGTCTTTTATTCTGCAGGTATACCATTCTGCATGTTTTAAATTATGAAACATTCACAGCATAGTCAATAAGCAATTAGAAAATGCAAGGGTCTGCATTTCTAAAACAGTAATTGAACATGCAGAAGCTCCGACTCCCTTGGAGGTTGTCGTCTGAAGGCAGCAGACAGCAGTGCAGTGTCCAGATTGCCCGGCAGGTGTCTGGGGGCTCCTCAGCATCCTGCTGGCACTGCCTTGCCTCAGAGCAGTTTTCTCTGTTTATTTTAGAAACGGTATTTTCTTTTTTACAACTGTGGTTTTCTTAGAACAGCATCTCTAGCGAACTGGGCCCGCAGACCTGTGCATAGCTGTCAGTGCCTGAGACCATACACCAAAGCTGGGGAAGGGTCCCAGAGTCGTTTGAGCAAGAGGCAGCCATTCCCCAGGGCAGCCTCCAGACATCCTGCCCAGAGACAGCACAAAATCAGGACAGGAGTGCAGAATGCGAATTCCCATTGTGCCTCCTGCATGCTTGTGTGTGAGTTTGTCTGTGTCCAGTCTCTACCCACACGGTCTTCCCCAGAAGACCACAGGGCAGCTGTTGGCTCTGCGTGACACTTCAGTTTGTCTCTACATAATCTTTGGGAATCCAGGAACAGAGCTCCAGGCAATCACTGACTCCCGAGTCCTGCTGCAAGGCTACCTCGAGAGTGTGGGGAATAGGGCACGTGAGGGTGCCGAGGCCTACCTCCCTGCCACATTGGTGACATTGGTCCTCGCTGGAACCTAACTGAAATCTTGTGACCTCATCACCTGCTCCTGCTGATGGTCACTGAATGGGAATGAAGGCAAAGAGAAGCAAGTATCTGCCTGGGCAGGAGAGCTGTGACTCAAGAGCCCGGCGCAGTTTCCAGTCTCTGCATGTGAGCAAAACCCGGGCCTCAGGGAAGCAGGCTCCTCAAATGCTGCAGCTGTGGGAAAATCCTTTTCAAACCACGATCTCTGTTAAAAACTCCACAGTCCTGTCTCTTGGCTTGTGAGACCATCAGTCTGCGCTCAGGAGAGGGGAGGTCCTCCCTGGATGAAGTCAAACCCGTGCTCTTGCTGCCTCGATTGATGTTTTTACATAAAGTGCATGAGAATCATGCTGCAATATGAGCATTCTAAAGCAAATATATATACATATATATTTCAAGATGAAAGTAAGCCGTTTTTAAATAAATTACTTGAATTTTCTGTGTATTCAAAGGAATGCTATGTTTAACGTTCTTGGCAGGCCTGTCTTGCCACATTCCCACACTGGTGGCGCTTTGTAGTTTGTAGTGTTTTTGTGTCTGGAGAGCAGAGGTGTGTACTCAGGATACCTTCCATCTGCCTGGGTCCTCCCTCAAGCCTAGGCCTACAGAGGACTGGCCCCAACTTCTAGTGTTTTCTGTGTTGCCAGTTGAGAACAGAATTGCAAGTCTCCTGCTTAGATGGGAGAAGTTGGACTGCCAAGCACAGTCCCCACACTGAGCCCTCCAGCCAGCCAAGCCCCATCAGCCGATGCTCTGTCCCTCTGGGGAAGCAGGCACCTCTGGACTCCTCTCTTCAGTTAGTGTCCTTGGCAGGTCGTCCCTGTGCAACTTAGTTTCCTGTGGGGGTTTTAAGAGGGTAACCCTTCCTCCTGAGACTTCTGGTCCGTGGTACGGACCTCTGTTTTCACGCATCCTGCCTTCCCACCTTGCCATAGCAGGACAGAAGAAGGCAGGAGTGCAGAGAACACTAAGTTGGCAAAACCTGGCCCAACCCAAACTCTGGAATCATCATATCAAGTGTGGGTCTAGGAAGGTGCATGCTGCTCACAGCACCCCACCCATGCTGAGGCTCGGGATGCCGACCGTGCTTACTGAAGCCGAATGTCAGGAGATTTGGGTCTAGTAAGAGACCAGACCCACAGGAGGAAGAGAGATGGGATCACCACGTGCAGTCTGCCAGCCCTTGAGGTGCTAGCCTCCACTCACCATGATCTGAAGGAACACAAAAGACACTCTGTGATCATGGCACAGGCCTTGGCAGAACCACTGGTAAAATATTGTCACCTTAGATGAACAGCCAGAAACATGGCTGTTGTTGTCAGGTGAGGCTGCATGTCTGGTAGTTTTAAAGACCTGAACCTGTTAGGTGTTTGCATCGGAATCCAGCTGTCTGTGGGTGTGGCCCAGGTGAGGTTGGGCCGAGACCCTAGGGTAGCAGCAGTGTTGGTTTCTGGGCTTCCTTGCAGATAAAGTGAGCCATGGGCCTCAAGGTGGATGTGTCTCATCTGGGGTAGACCAATAGCCAGATCCTTTTGCCTAGCCCTTTTCTTGCTGAGAGGTTGTTCTGAGATTGCCCCATGGACAGCTGTCAGGGCCACTGATTGTGTATTAAGCCAAGGGAGGAGGGCTGGCAAGTGACATCGATGCTTGTATTGCTCAGAGCAGCCCAGGCATTTCTGTTTTTTGACCTGGGCTGTCAATCCAGCCTCCATGGGTAGTGCGGTCCCAGAGAGAACACCTGAGTAGCTCTTTTGTGAGAGGAAAGGTGATCACCTGGGCCTAGGGGATGGAAGGGTCAAGCAGATGCCCATTTGTGGCCAGAGCTGAGGCTGCAACATGGAGTTAGCTTTGTAATGCCTTGGGGCCTGGACTACATGAAAGCACCATGCGGGTTTTAGTGGGAATCCTTTGGTCAAAGGCCATAGAATGCACGCAGGTTACTAACAGAAGGGATTGATGATGGTCTGAACCCTGCTTTTGATGCCTGTCAAAGTCAACTCCAACCGTTGTTTTAAGAGAGGCCTCTTAAGATATGAGGCCCAAGTTTGCCTGTGCCAGAGTATCAGCTGGTAGGAAAGGGTCCACAGCCTACTTCCGGCTGGGGCAGAATAGCATGACGGCACTCCTGGTGTCTGGAAAGCTGGCTATGGGACATTGTTCTTAGCCTAAGATCTTAGCTGGAACATCCAGTCCTGCTGAGAGGTCTACACCCTCAGGCTCCCACCCTAGAGATGCTCAGGGCCCTGTGAGGGCTGATTTGGGAAAAGTTGGGAGGGAGAGGGCAGGACCTGGTTGGTAACATCCTGGAGTGGTCAAGATGTTGTAGAAGGTGCTTGTAGCCCCTCCCCCCCCACAACAGCAGCCAGGGCGCCCATTGTCTTATCTCCCTTCTGCCACTGGCTTGTGCAGCCACCCGGAGCAGATGGCTCCCTTTGTTTGCAGTCAGTGGTCGGTGTGCGGCAGCCATGGCCACATTTGCCACAGGTCAGTGTTACGGGACACCAGCTACTGAGACTGGACACTCCTCAACCTCACACACACCAGATGCCACGACTTCCCAGCTGTTCTGCTTCTACCCGAGCCTCTGTCTTCAGCCACTGACCAACACCTGGTGTGCGCAGGTGAAGCCACAGACGGGTCCTCCTCCAGCGGCTGTCACCAGCAGTGGGCTCACCCCTGTGCCTGTGAGCCTGAAAACAGTGCTTCCGAGAGTGCCTGGGGACTGCCCAGCGGAGCAGCCTTGAACGGACCTCAATGTGGCAAGCAAGGGATGCGCGCTCAGTAGCTCTTGTCACCACCTCATGAAAAGCTAGCATGGCCATCAGGGCTGAAGCCCGAGATGGCCCCTTAGATGGCAACCCTTGGGCCTCTAGGAGACCTTAGCTTCCTCTGGCAGCCCCAGCTGTGCGCCCCCCCCCCCCCAACGCCTGACAAAGGGACGTGGAGCGGGAAGCACGGTTGTTGGAAAGGCCTCGGCACAGGGGCGCTCCCCAGGCGCCTTGGAACAGAACTATTTAGTTCCTTTGTGAACTGGAAACAGGACCACTGTTATCAACTTATTAAAGTTGGAGCACTGTAATAGCTCTTGCTGATTTTAGCAATGGTTAAGTGTGTGTTAAACACATGTTACATTTTATGAGGAAACAGATTATAAGAGTACTATCACACATGATTTTGTTTTTTATAAGGTGGATGTTTATGTCTGCTTCTGTCCAGAGCCCTGGGGCTTTGTCTGTTCTTTGTCACATGCTGGGCCACTGGTCCCTGTATACAGTGTGGTGTATATGGCCTGACTTCTTCCTGCCAGGCCAGTGCCTCCCCTGCCTCTATTGCTGTTACGCTGTGGTTGACTCAATAAACGTTATCATTGCAGGTGATAGTGTGGACCTGTCATTTTTGAGAGACTGCTCTCCTGGAGTCTGTTGCGTCCAGGGTGAGGCATAATGTTCCTCCTGGCTGTAAGCATGGCCCAGTTCCTCAGAGCTCCCCTAGGGCCCACGGAATGGGTTCCTGCAGCTTAGGTCTCTAGCAGCCCAGAGGTGAGGAGATTGGGCCTGTTCCTGGTGCTGGGGTGGGGGGTCTCTTAGTGAGCAGCAGGAGAGGGGTCTGTTGGGAGCTGGCCAATCTAGGCAGTGAGTAGCTTTTGACCTTTGTGTGTGAGCGCACAGCCCTGGGTACTGGAGGTGGGTGTTCCAGTCCTTCCTGGGACAGAACATGTTATCTGAGTCTGGGTCACTCTCTGATCATGGAGCTGGAGTCATCCATGCCCATGGGCAGCTGTCAGCTGCTGCTGCAGACTCCTACTGCAGAGTCGTAAAGGACCCTTGAAGCAGTTACATACTGCAGCTGGGATAGAGAACATTGGTTTCTGACACACAGGAAGTGCTGGTAGTGACCCAGGGCCCTGAAGTCCTACCTCCATACACTCAAGATGAACTCCTGCACTGGAGAGAGCCAGGTATGTCACCTCTACTATCCACTAGCCCTGTGTACCTGAGATCTTGGGGTGGTGACAGGGAAAGAATTTCTGCTAAGGGAAAAGGGGAAATGATGTGGGAGTGATTTTTTTATTAATAAAGAAACTGCCTAGGCCCCTTGATAGGCCAACCCTTAGGTGGGTGGAATAAACAGAACAGAATGCTGGGAGAAAGAAGCTGAGTCAAGGAGTCGCCATGATTCTCCCACTCCAGACAGACGCAGGTTAAGATCTTCCCTGGTAAGCCAGCTCGTGGAGCTACACAGATTATTAGAAATGGGTTAGATCGATATGTAAGAGCTAGCCAATAAGAAACTGGAACAAAAGGGCCAGGCAGTGTTTAAAAATATACAGTTTCCATGTAATTATTTTTGGTAAAGCTAACCATGCGGGTGGCTGGGTGCGGGTGACGCAGCCCACCGCTCCTATTACAACAGTACCCCATTGCCATCTCTCTGCAGGAGCCAGAATCCAGGCCCCTTCAGCAGTTATGGCACAGTGAAGGACATGCGGCTCACACACATGTGACCCTCTAGTCCGGGCTGGGACCCTAAAGCACAGTCTCTAAAGTCATATGTGTGCAGTGACTCAGAGGGACAAGAGCCCCAAGCCTCCTATCACTCCCATGGCTTCATATCTGTGTCTCAGCACACTGGGGTAACAGGCATATACTAGTACTCCTGGCTGAGGAAGGAGTTTGCTTTTTTTTTCTCTCTGTGCGAATGGTGGGACCCAAGGCCTCGTTGCTAAGCCACATACTCAGCCATCAAATGACATTTCAGCGTGATTTAAGTTGGAGTTTGCTGGAAACTAACCATATTAAGCATCTTTGTTCTATCTGTGAGTGCTTTGTCTGCATGCTTATGTATTCACCGTGTGTGTGCAGGTGCCTGAAAAGGCCAGAAGAGGGCATTAAATCCCCTGGAGCTGGATTTACAGACTGAGCCACGACATGGAGGTGGGAACCAAACCCGGGAACTGCAACAGAAGCAAGTGCTCTTAAGCACAGAGCCATATCCCCAGCCCTGTTAAACGTCTTTGCATCTAAGTAGCTTCACCGGTAAGGTACCTTTTACTCAGTTTTCAGCTGGACTCTTCATCTTGTTAATTTGTAGATGTTCTTTACATATTGGAGATTTAAATTAAAAAAAAAAACTGTTAGAGCTAATGTTTCCCCCATTCATTTTTTTTCTATTTTTTATTTATTTATATTACGGATTTTGAAACAGGGCCTTGCTCCAGTTAGCCTCAGATTCACCATGATCCTCCTGCCTCGGCCTCAGAAAAACTGGGATCACAGTATGAGCCACTGTGCCTGGCTTTTTTTTTTTTCTCATTTTAATACTGTATTTCGATGGAGTCTAATCAGCCAGTTTTCTTTCATGGGTAGCATTTCTCACATGTTCTTGGAAGCAGTCTTGCAGCAAAGCTGCCCAGTCCTTTGCTGTCCTTGTCTTCAAAGCTTTCAGGTCCACACTGGGTCAGGGGAGTGCCCTGACATCCACCCCAGACAGTGCAGCAAGGGCTGCAATCCCTCCCCACACCGCGGTGCTTCAGCCTGTGCACTCCTCCCCGACCAGTGGCTTTCCTGTTTCTGTGCAGTCACCCAGAACCTGCAGTCTGTCTTTCTGGCCTGCTCACCTGTCGATGACAGATGGCATCACTGTTTTCTTAATCGCTGCCATTTGTGGGGATGCTTTAAAAATCATGTCCTGGGGACTTGAATCTCTGATCTTTTAAAAAAAAAAAAACGTTTCTCAGCATTTCTTCATGTGACGTAATCCCCAGTTGGCCTGGAATTCATTAGTCAGTCACTCAGGAGAGAGCAGCTTTCCAGTGTTAAACTTGGCAGTTCATGAGCGCAGTATGTCTTCTGAGATTTTTATACTTGCTGTCCAGAGTGTCTTGTGTTTTCAGGGTACCAATCTTCTGGCCTTCTATTGGTTATCCTTCCACCCCGTGCTGCTCTACACTGCGGCAGTACAGCCTGACTGTCCCCAGTTTTCTGCTGCAATGTTGTGTCCTGGCCATACATCCATTTACTGTTTTATAATCCTCTGGTTTACATGGACAGTGATGTCTGCAAGCTGACAGCCACTAGTCTTTCTTAGACGTTGTTGTTTTATAATTTTTATTATTTCATGTGGATGGGTGTTTTGCCTGTTTGAACCTCTGTGCATCATATGCCTGCATGGTGCCCAAAGAGGCCAGAAGAGGGCATCAAATTCCTGGAACTGGAGTTACAGCCAGTTGTGAGCTGCCACGTGGGTGGTAGGAACTGAACCTAGATCCTCTGAAAGAGCAGCCAGTGCTTTTAACCTCTGAGCCGTCTTTTTCGGGGGGGGGGGCAGTCTCAAATTATAGCTTCAGGTTGATCTCAAGCTCCTGCCAATCCTCCTGCCTCCGCCTCCCAAATGCCAGGATTATAAACATGGTCCACAACACCTTCCAGTCTAGTCTTTATGTGCTTTCTGTTCCTTCCCAGTGCAATAGCTGACCCTCATGCAGCGTTGCCTAGGAGAGGAGAGAGCAAAGCCCCTGCCTGTTCCCCATCTTGGGGAAAACAGCGACTCTTCACCATTATTGGTCATGTGTGTATCCAGTAGGTGCTCTGTCTATCTGAGGAAACGCTCCCCCTTGGTCATGTGTGCATCCAGTAGGTGCTCTGTCTGTCTGAGGAAACGCCCCCTCCCACTTGGTCATGTGTGCATCCAGTAGGTGCTCTGTCAATCTGAGGAAACGCTCCCCCCCTTGGTCATGTGTGCATCCAGTAGGTGCTCTGTCTGAGGAAACACCCCTCCCCCTTGGTCATGTGTGCATCCAGTAGGTGCTCTGTCTGTCTAATGCCCCCCCTCAAGCTTGCAGACACTTTAAAACACCATGACGAGGGCTGAGGGTGTAGCTGAGTTGCTGTAGACAGAGCTTTCCTGCCACGAATGTAGCCCTGGACTCCAGCTCCAGCACCACATAAACCAGCGTCGTGGCTTCTAATTAAAGTCTGTGATCAGAGCGTGCCCTGTAGATTCAAACCTTTCTTAACTCTTTGTGGTCAGAGAGCATGCGGGCTTCAGACCTTCCCTAACTGTATTGTCCAGTATCTGCTGCAGCTCCCTGAGTTTCCCCTCTGCACTGCTGCTGTTGGAGCTCCTACACCCTCGGGGTTCCACTCACCACTGAAACAAAGAAGCCACAGCCTCCATCTCCAGTCTGGGCTTTGTCCACTTGTTAGTCTTTTTTCATGTCTCTATTAACATAGCCAATCTTACTAAGTCTTATGACTTATGTCCTTTTTTTAGGCTGTGGATAACCTTGAGGTCCCAACCCCTGCCTTCACTTCCTGAATCCTGGGGTCAGGGGTTAGTTTCAGTGCTCAGTACTGTAGCCAGGACACCCTGATTCTGGGGAGTGAGGGGGGCACTTTGCTGTGCTTCTGGTCGTTCAGGTGTTATGACCAGACACAAGGGTGGGCCTAGAGCTGGGAAGCACCGGCCAGAGCATGCTCAGTAAGCGGCAGCCATGTGAGTGTCCATGGCCACTGTAACAAGTGGTCACAGCCAGAGGACAGACAACAGAAACCGCTTGCCCATAGCTCTGCGTAAGTCTAGAATCAAGGTGCAGCACAGCTGTAGTCCCTCTAAAGCTCCAGCAGACACCTTCCTGCCTCTTCCCACTTGGGTGGCTCCAAGTATCTCCGGGCCTTCAGCTGTCCTTCCTGCCTTTGCCCTATCTTCGCATGACCCCCGTGCAGGTGTCTCTGCCTCAGGACATGGCCAGGAACCACATTCAAAAGCCCCAACAGCACATCTACAAAGACTCCTTCCACATAAGGCTGCATGCATGGATTCAGAGGGTTAGGGCATAGACAGAGCTATTGGAGGGCCACCATTCAACCCTCTGCAGTAGCTTGCACATCTTCTCTTGCTCTTTCTTGATGTTCTCAAGAGAGCCCAGCTCACAGCCCAGGAGGACGTACCTGCTGAGCAGTTCCTGGGTGCCCAGCCATGTGCTGTGTCTTCAACATGACCTTGCCTGTCTCCATACCAGCCCTACCCAAAGGAGCCAGTACTGCTGCACAACATTCTGGTCTCTTGGCCAGGTCCCCAGCAAGCCCGAGTCATCCTGGCTGATCAGCCTTGCCCATGATCCAGGCTGTCCGTCTTAACACACAAACCCAAGGCTTCCTCAGCCGGATGCATGCCTGGGTCACAACACAACGTGGAGGAGCCCCATGGCCAAAGGAACCATTTGTGTCCAAGACACAGAAGAAACCAAAGGCATCAAAGTGCACTTTTCTATCCCAATAATCCCTCACAAGGCTCTTACACAAATACAGAGCCATGTGCTCACTCCAAGCCCCGTTGGTGCCAGTGTCCCATCACTGTTGAAGCTTCTCCTCTTGATGTAAATGACTGTCCCCTAAAGCCTCTGGCTCTTTGTGCCAGTCATTTGTTCCTTGTGAGACCTTAGAAATTGTTTCCACAAATGAGAGAGATGAAGTCTGAGTTGGAACAACTTGATTGGTACTTAGAATGGAGAAATTAAAAACAGTTTCCCGTGTCTGCCAGGTGCGGTTGGCATGCCTGCCACCCCAGTGCTTGGGTGACTGAGGATGGAGGTTGGGATCATCCTGGGCTACAGAATTAGACCTTGTCTCAAAAGTGAAAATGATCCCCTTCAAGACAGCTCCCAAGATGCCAGGGCATGGCTCAGTGCTAGAACCCTTGTCTGGCAGGAAGAGACCTGCTTCCACAGGCCCTGCAAAGAAGAAAAGGAAAACAGCCTTCCAGTTTCAAGACCTCTCTATCAGCTCACAGCAGCTGAATCAAACAAGCAGCATTTATTAACAAAAAGGATTTATTATATTAATCCACACATTGTAAACACCTGGTCACACATGGACTGGCATTAAATAACTCAGAATCCATTCATGATGGACTTTTACACCAGGCTCCCTGTATTTACAGAGACTGGCTGAGCCTGTGCCCTTGACTGCTGGCCACATTGTCTTTCTGGACGTCTGGAGAACCCCTCGGGAAGCACAAACTCTAGCAAGGGGTGTGGCTCGGAGGCATCCTCTGTACAATGTTCACGGGAGCCACGCCTCAAGGGAAGCAGCAGTTGGTGGCACAGACCCTCCAAGCTTGGACCCACATCTCCACTCACAAGAGCTCAAGTACCTCTGAACGCTGGCCTGCAGAGACAGACCATTGGCAGCCCTTTAGTGACCGCCTCTAACGTGGCGCACATCAAGTCCTGAAAACCCAAGTTGGGATCCAGAGGACTCCAAGCAGAGCTCACAGGAGGATACACGGGGGACAGGTCTTATCGTCTCTGGGCCCAGCATCCACACAGAACACTTCCAGAATGAAACGAGTGGTGTGGTAAACGCAGAGGCCTCTGAGCAGATGGCGATCTGCGGTTCAGGAGAGAGGCTCTGTGTGTACATGCAGGAGACACACAAAATGCAGGTGCATCGTGTGCCAGTGAAGCAGCTACGCACACGTGTGCTTCTGGGATGCGCTTCCTGCCTGCAATTATTTCTTCTTCGTTAAAACTTTAATGCAAAGACCGAGCCACTCAGCTGCCCAGTTTCTGCACAGACAAACCTGAGCAGTACTGTCCCCTTCCTGGGGCAGGCCTCGGTCACCTGCTCTGAAGGAAGGATAGCCTGGCTAGCTCAAGCAGGTTTTGTCAGTGTTCACCTCAAATACTCAGGAGCCTCTCCGGAAGCAGGAAATCAGTGGAACCTGGAAGACGCTGTGGCCGACTGCCACACACCAGCCCCAGCCACGCCGCTGAAGCCCAAGTGTTGGCAGAGTAAACAGATGAAGAGCCAGCGAGGAGAGGCCAGGCGTGAGGACTGGAGGTCATGGGTGGTACAGCTAAATTGGCAGCTGTGGTGCTGGCTCCCAGTTGTGGATTCTGGAAGATTCTAGGTAATATGAGGTAACTTCACAGTGGAGGTTATCGGCAGTAAGATGTAGCTGCTCACCCAAGGTAGCAGCTGGGAACGAAGGCCCTTGGGAGTAGACGATGGGCCCCAACTGGCTGTGGACGCAACTGTGTGTTGGGAGGTGCCCTCTCACAAGGCACAGAGGTCTCACTCCACTTTCCAGATGGCGATCTTGCCCTCCTCGCGGCCTGCTCCACTCAGCACATAGCGGTCCTCGGCTGAGCACAGGGTCTTCACAGTGTCAGTGTGTGCCACCAGCTCCTTCTCCACTATCATCTTCTCCACGTCCATCACAAAGATTTTCCCTCTGGGTCTTCCCTGTGACAGCCCCCTGCCACCCACCCAGATCTGTAGGGAAGAAACAGGGGTACTCCTTGAAGCTGAGTGCTCAGATGCCCCCCAAACTCATGCCCTTCCTGCTGGCCAGGAGGCTGGACTACCTGGTGGACCTAGGACAGACCTTCAAGGCTGAAATCCAGGGACAATGTGCTCATAGCTAACATTGCCTCCTGAACTTGAGACCTGCTGAGGTCAGCCTCCATTATAATTGCTTGTGTGGTGAGCAAGGGCTGTCTGACCTCAAGGTCACACACTGGAGACCGCTGACTCACCAGTTAAGCTTCTGTGAAATGGGGCCACACCCTGTGGTATTTCCTTGCCACGTGTTAGGCCGGGACCTGTCACCTCTTTTTTTTTTTTTTTTTTTTTTTTGTTCCAGTTTCTCCCTTTGGGGTTGAGACTGTCTACTCTTGGCCTGTTCCACTACTATATTTTACAGAGGTGGGGGCCCCAGGATAGACCCCATTCATATCCTTATTGCTACAATTGGAATGAGTGTTCTCCAATACCCCAGGTTTGAGGTTGGTGAAGGTGCCCTAGAGGGGACTGTAGGATCCCAGTCCCTTCCTGCTGTTTGCTTCCTAGCCAGGACCTCAGCAGTCTCCTCCCACAGGCACTCACCACAGTTTTCCTCACCAGAAGCCCCAAAGCCTCTGGCCAAGAACTAGAAACCCCAAGACGGCTACAGAAACCTTAAGCTCTTTCCACAGGCCTTTACTGCCTAGTCAGTGACAGAGCGGGCTAGAACTTTGGATGTGGAAAAGCTGTAAACCGGATAGACTACCATGTTGCGTAGCATCTCCCAGAAACTCACACACTTTCAGAATGGGAAGGGGTTTGAAGATAGAGTCCTAGGTGAGACGTGGCCAGGCTTCAGCAAACTGCGCCCTTAGGAGACACAGAGGCTGCCCTGGGAGGACTAAGCCAGATGGAAGAGGTACAGCCACAAGCCAGGATGATCACGCGTGGCCTCAACACCAGAAGCTGTGTGAAAGGCAGGTCTCCACTGAGAAGTGGCCACCCTGCCAACCCCTCAACCAGTGGGACTGCCACTGATTCGGCCTTCAGCTCTGGTGGGAAGGAAGGCTGTCCGTCATTCCCCAGACTGAGGGCTATGAAGCCCAGGCCCATGACAGCCTGCCTTCTTCCCCCTAAGGAAGGAAGGAGGAGCCTGAGGGGATGTTCTCAGGTGGCTGGACACCGTCACCTCACCTGCCTCTTCACTCGGATCATACAGCTAATCTCGGTGCAGTCTGGCACAGGGGTCTTCCGCGGAGGCTGGCCCAGGTCCTTCATGCTCCAGACATACAGATCACTACACCCCGCGCCGGCCACCCACAGCTGCTCCTTCTGGAATAGAAATCACCGTAGGACAATGGCACTGTGACCAAGACAGCCCAAGCCTGGACTTCAGCACACAGGCCTGGAGTACCTCAGGAAGAAGCTGGAAGGCCAGGAAGGGGACGGGAGCCTGGTCGGAGTTCTTGATCTTCAACTCATGACGATGGAAACCCTGCATTGTCACCACCACGATGCTGCGGCCTGTACCTGTGGGAGAAAGGACCACGAGGAGGGATGGGCAGAGCATGCTCAAGACACAAGGAGCAAAGGGTTAAAGGAGAGATAGACGGAGCACACAGGAGCTGCAGGAGTACTGCCACCTGGGACTCCCTAGGCAGGTACTGACTGCCCAGCTGGGGTCTTTCCTTGTGACCACCATGAGACTGGTTTCACAGTTCCTACAAGACGCTCTAACATCTACCAGACAGGGTACCTCCCATTCCGTGACTGTCACTTCATGGTGATCAGGAGCCCAAGCCCAGTCCTGGGAGATGCTCTCAAGCATAGCAAGCATGAAGAAACCTGGGTGCCAGGACTCACCAGGAATGATAACGCATGCTGGCAAAATAAGTTTTCTTAATTTCCTGGAAGGCCTGCTGACTGCCCAGTGATGTGAGGCCACACGGGGCCACCCTTAAGAGCACCCAGGCTAGAGGGAAGTGGAGAGGGAAGCTGAGAAAAGAGCAGAAAAGATAAAGCTGGATTAAAGGACTCAGTAAGGACAGCAGCAGGCAGACGAGGAGGGACGAGAGAGCAGGCCAGCAGTCTGTGTGTGGTGACACTCCTGTGACCCCAACGTTGGAGCTGGAGGCAGGAGGATCACAAGTGTAAGATGAGGCACAGCTACCTAGAGAATGTGAGGCCAGCGTGATCTATATGGGACCCTGGGAGAACAGACAGAGATGGAAACAGGAGGAAGAGACAGTAAGAAGAGCATGCAGAAAAGGTGCCATTGGGGAGCGCTCATATCTGTTTGCAGGGGGAACTCCCACTATAGGCAACTCCTATACCCCAGGATGTTCTGAAACAGCCTAGAACCTACCTCTCCCATCACCCCTTGGCAAACTAACTGACTAAGCTCTAAACACTGGGGTTCCAGGGATGGGCTAGGAATGTTATAAGTGGCAGTTGCTCAGCCGGCCAGGCTTGCCCTCAGAGGCAAATGTGGCACACACGCAGAAGATGTTGCAAACGGCAACCCGGGGTCCCTGGGCCAGGCTAACCTCCCCCCCTCCCCCAGCCATAAGCAGGTTACCGAGAAGGAGCTAGGCAGTGGCAGGCACAGAGCAGGATGGCAGCCAGCCACCAGCTTGTAGGGAATGGAGAGAAAACCTGGAGAGTGGCGAGCCAAGCTACTAGGGCGTCACGATTGCTAGGAGAGGAGGAACCATTGAAAATCAAAGCTGGAAACGTATACAATGAAGGGAAGGGGGTTCAACCCAGAGCAGGATCAGGGCATCATGCTCACTGGCTGACGGCCTGAAAACTTACAACACCACAGGCGGTCACCATGCAGGCTGATGGACATGAGGTCACCGTATGGCAGCTGGAACCGGCTGGTCACTCGCAATGTGCTGACATTCCATGCCAGGACCGTCCCGTCCAGGCTACAGGAGTAGACCTCACTGAGGGATGGAACATACACGAATGCATTGAAGAGGCCAGGTGGCACCGGGCACCACTGACAATGGAGATAATGATAAACCAGTGTGACACAGCAGGAACAGAACAGGGCCTGGGATGTCGGGCTCCCCATCCTAAGCCACTGTGAGCTCGATGGGGTGTCAGAGCAGAACCCAGTGTCACCATTCACTGCACCAAGTCCTAAGCAGGGCTGTCCAACTCAGAGGGACTAGGGAGGACAGGCTCGCCAGGACCCAGGGGTGGCCATCCGTGGTAGCAATTGGGTGTGCAGTGGCCAGTACTACCCGTGACTCCTGTACTGCCCCAGCTCCTGTCATTCTCATGAAAGCACTAAATGTCCAACTGGGCCTGGGAGAAGAGAAGCACCTCTGGCACTGTTTGAGGGAACAGGGGCTGGCTAGGGGGTGGCATGGAAGACAGGCTAGGCAGACATTGCCAGAACCAGGGCAGCCCCACACAGCTAAAGACCCTGCCTTGCTCTTGGGCCTCCCCTGGAGATTGCTTTGTCAGGTCTGATCTAGCTGCAAGGTACTCTTGTATTTTGGTGGTGGTGGTGGGGTTCGTTACAGGATTTCTCTGTGTAGCTTTGGAGTCTGTCCCTGAACTTGCTCTGTAGACCAAGCTGGCCTCAAACTCAGAGATCCGCCTACATCTGCCTCCTGAGTGCTGGGATTAAAGACGTGTGCCACCACCTCCCAGCAGAAGTTGGCATTCTTAGGAAAGTAAAGACAGTATGACACAAGCTGGTATCATAGGTTGCACTGTGTCCCTGAGAAATGGCACAGTGGAATCCTGTACCCAGCACCTCAGAATATGACCTGATTTGGAAGTGGAGTCTCTGCAGAGACCTATAGCCAAGTTGACATACCCTGGCCCAGTAGCACTGATGTCTTTACAAATGGGAAACCTGAGCCCAGAGATGGTGGTAAGATGAGGTTGAACTAATGCATCTACGAGCCAGGAGGTACTGAGGCGACCGTCATATCTGGGGAAGCAAGATGAAGCTTCCCACCCCACTGCTGCGTTTTTCTGTCAAGGTGGTTTAGGGAGACCAGTACACAGGGAGATTGTCCATCCGGATGTGACATGGACAAGTGAGCCAGGAAGCAGGTGGCCTTGAGGTGGGGACCTCCCTGGGCTTCCCCAAACCTGCCTCTGGATGCCGGTTCCTCTGGTGGGTGAGGGGGTGAGGGGCGCTTCAACCTGAGGGCCATGCCCCAGCTCCCACCAATGTCCTGGGCAATATCTATACCCTCCCTGTACCTCACACTGGCTAGGATAATCAGAGTTTTCTGGGTTAAATATCTCCCATGGTGGCTTGGCCTTAGAATTGGGGGTCATAAAGTCAGGAACACCTGGGTGAAATGAGGTTTCCCTGTGACGGGAGAACTCTTGCACCCTCCGGTGAAGCCAGCCCAGAGCTGTCTGCCATGCATGCCTTTGGCAGGGAGGGTGAAGCCCTTTGAAGCAATCTGGATGGGTTTGAAAATGAAGGTGAACAGGACTCCAGACCCCCCCCCCCGCCCAGGACACGTGCAACACTAGCTACAGATTCAGCGGGGGGGGGGGGGGGGGGGCCTGCAGGCAGCTGGCCTTCTGGTGACTCTCGGGGCCTGAGGGAGCCATGTCGCACAGTGGCATTTTAGAGATAGTCTCTCGTACAAAGCCAGATTTCTGATGTTTGGAAAACGAGAAAACCAGCCACAACCAGCACTTCCTGGGCGCACCCTTTCCAGTTTTGGCCAAAAGCATAGGCTGGTCTAAGTAATCTTGGCTGTGAGGCTGAAAGCCGCTGGTCACCATGCTGGTTTTGTCGTCTCAAAGGCTCCTTTCTCTTTGCCCACAAGCAGAACCAGACCACACATGTCTCCTGCAGACTCTCCTTCCCTGGCGAGGCCCAGGAACCCTTACCTTCCACACCCCTAGGAGCCAAGCTCTTCCCTTTCCTACCCCCCAGCGGGCCCTGGTACCTGGGTTTCTTCCCATCATGCACCACCAAGCCAGTGACCGCTGCACGGTGGTCCGTGAGCTGTTTGTTGCAGGACATGCTGTGGACGTTGATGATGTAGATGACGGAGTCCTCGGAGCCCACCCACACCTGGCTGTGCTCTGCCATCACCATACAGTTCTAGGGAGCCAAGACAGAAGGGTGGGGTGAGCTGTGCAGACCAGGTTCACAATCTGCGCTTATTAGCCCCAAGTCACAGCGAATGAACACTGATCCTGCAGGGTCTTGCAAGGCCCAGTCAGAACCTTTCCATTTAAAGATGCCTTATTGAGAACACAGACGTATAAACCATGGCAGAAAATACAGGAGGGACAGGATAGTGGTCCATGGTGTGAGCTGCAAGGAGCAGCAGTATCTGCACTGCCTCAGCAAACACACACCGGCACTGACATTTCCAATGTGTCTGGATCACCAGAGAGGCACCGAGAGCAATGATCTGGGGGTAAAGACAAGTTTTAGCAAGTGGCTGGATTTGCAGTAATGAAGATAGATAGCAGGAATGGCCAATCGAGCCGTCAGGACCTCTGCAGATGGCGTGTCGTCAGGGGTTCTTCGTGATGCCAGGGACACACAGTCTGGTGAATCACTTAGAGCATCACACTGGGTTAAGGGCGCTGCACTCACCACTTTGGAGGCACCCACTTTAAAGCGATGCTGGTGGATGGTCCAGGAGGAAGCATCAAACACGACCACTTTGCCTTCATTCAGGGCACACCACAACTTGGGGTGTGCATCTTCAACCTTCTCTGCAGGGTCAAGGCGCCCTGAAGAGGAAAGCAGCCCCGAAACTTTTCAGTCAGATCAGTAATGGTGGGAGGGGCCGCCTCCTACCACCTGGCTGTCCTGCAGACAGCCACAGAATGCCAGTGCAGCGCCAAGTGCAGGGGTGTGGAGATGGCAGAGTGCCATCCTCCCTGGAGAGTCTGGGGTCTTGTGAGCTCCTGGAAGGGACAGTCCAGACTGAGTGGAGTGGGGATGTACTGTCGCACCAGGACCCACAGGTAAGCAAGCAGCATGAGGGTGGCTGGTGAGGAAGGGGGTCAACTGGAGAAACCAAGATACAGTGTGCCCACCGATTTCCACACCTACCCACAGTGTGGAGCAGGGGTACCTTTGCTTTAGGTTGTCACCCACAGTTACTGGTTGGTATCTATCCTTGTTTATTTAGTGTTTTTAAGATGGAGTTTCATGTAGCTCAGACTGGCCTTGAACTTGTAGTTATCCTCCTGCCTCATCCTCCTGAATGCTGATATTAGAGATACATACCAGCACATCCAACCTGGCATAAACTAATTCATTTGAGCCCTCTGGGGGATGTTTCTCTTTGTTTGTTGAGATGAGGGCTTGCTATGTTCCCCAGGCTAGTGTTGTCCTACCCCAGCTTCTTGTGCAGCTAGGACTACAGGTCAATGTCACTGTGTCCAGCTTGACTCTAGAGTGTGACTCTACTGGCATTGCCCTAACTGGTCACGAGGCCGATGGTGTCAGAGTTGGGATGGCCTCTTTCATGAGGTGTGTGTCTCTTGGCAATACTGGAATACCTGGTTCTCCCTCGGGGAGTTGTGCTCTGAATGGCTGGATGGGAGCCCCTCATGATGTCATCATGCCAGAAACACACTTGCCAGCACAGTCTCTGAGCTCCCACTGATGTGTGTGTGTGTGTGTGTGTGTGTGTGTGTGTGTGTGTAGCACACTTAAGTGGAAGTTCAGGGACTACTTTGGGGAATCAGTTTCTCCTTCCACTATGTGGGTTCCAGGGATCAAACTCAGGTTCTCAGGGTTGTTGGCAGCAAACCCCCTTACCCACTTAGCCACCTTACCAGCCCAGAAACCCTTAATGTAGTCAAATGCATGAGTCCTTCGGTGATCAGGTATTCGGGGCTGGCCTGGTCATGCCTGTGCTGCTGGGTGTGCTGGTCCACTAGCCTGTAAGTGCCTTTTTTCATCTCGACTTCCGTCCACTTGGGACTGATGTGGTGACTGACTGAAATGGGCAGGGCTCCAGCTTCCAGTACGGAGCTAGGCTGTCCCACTACCCCACGGTTATACAACCATTAGCCATCAGCAGCCTCCTCAACCAAAGATAAGAGCTGAGGACACACAATACCTGAATTGTCGCATACTGCAGAGGGCAGGGAATGAGTATTCTGGGTCCCTAACTATGTTGTTGCCCAAGTATAGGGTGCCACAAGGCCAAGTGGGCAGAGTGGTCAAGACAGCTTTGCCCCGTGGCTCAGGATTCTGTCCTACAGTCAAAAATAAACCACCCCCCTTCTCCTAGCACAGGGTTTTCCCTTCATTGTTGCCACGGTGACTTCCAACCCAGATTTAAGTCCATCACAACCAGGAGCAGTGAGAGGTTACCTTACCTGGAGTATACAGCAAGACGTCAACAGCTTGGGGAGCCGTCTCTCCTGCTGAAGGGTTAATTTTGTGTTTTAGGGTCTCCGAGGTTGTCTTTGGGACTGCCATGGGTGCTGAAACACAAGCACTTTGGGTTACCAGACTCAGAAAGAAGGACAGCAGTGACGCATAACTCACAAGCTCTCCCGTTAGGTTAAAAGCCACATGCGGCCTGAAGGGGGCGCTCTTGGAAATCAGCATTAGGGATAATACCATCCAAGGTGCCCTCTGGCCTCATCCCTGATGGGGAGCGGGGCCAAGAAGGCCGCTGCTATGCATGTTCTCCTGGTTGAACGGAACGCCATTGTGTACATGTCACATTTTCTTTTAGCATTTTATGTGTGATGTGCACACCATAGAACACATGTGGAGATCAGGAAACACTAGGAATCAGTCTCTCCATCAACCATGTCGTCAGGCTTGGGAACACGCGCCTTTACATAGTGAGCCATCTTTCCAGCCCTGGGTCACATCTTCCTTACCCATTTCTCTGTCTGGCTCCATTTCTAAGACTCCGCACATGACGCCAGGATAAACATGGGTGACCCTTGCATCTCTTCCTGCACAATCCAACTCTTGTTCCTAGGCGATGCAAAAACCACCTTCCCTGGGGGTTTCTGGGACTACCTGCCAGGGTGAGGGACTCTCCTGCTAACCCCCTGAGTTACCTCCTAGCCTCCCGCCCCCATGAGTTACCTGCACTGCAGTGGGGACGATGCCTTGGGGACTTAATGATGGCTTCTCCCCACACCCTCCCTTTCTCATTAACCCACACATCTGATACAATTGCTATTGTTCTCATTTTTTTTTCAAAACAAATAACAGCTCTGAACTCCAGCAGCGCAGGATGCTACGATGGGACCCTCTGCCACTGCCGCTCCACCTGCTGCCTAGGGCTCTCCTTTCGTTTTGTGTATTTTTAAACCCTTCCATCACAGGCACTCCCAGTGCTTCTGCATCAAGACTTGTCGTGTCTCGAGTCTTCACTTTGCTAAGCCACGCACTAGAAGGTATTTCTGGATTTCTTAAACCAGGGCTAGGAGCTCAGCGTGCTGTGACCGGAGCTCAGATGGCGTCTCCTGAGCCATAGGGAACAAGGTGATGATGACAGAGCGTGTGCTGGGCGTTCCCATGGCAACTCTGTAAACTGTTTACAGAGGAGCTAGAAAGCCGGTCCATAAACTGCTGGAAGCGAGAAGGCCTGCGTGTAGAGTTATATAAACAGCTGAAGTGCAATGTTTATTTGATTTTATTCCCATCTGAGGAAAAGAGCAGTTCTGTCGAGACCCAGGACCGGCAGACAGAGCTCCTGGAGGGCTCCGTGGGTCTCTAGGCAACGTGGAGCACCTGAGCCTCCTGGCTGCTGTCCCAGATCAGGCAGGAGCGGGTTCTATGGCCAGGAAGTGTCAGGGCCACACAGACAGTGACAGATGTTACCAAGGGTAAGATGAAGATATGCCAAGGTGAGTAAGCACACAGCCTGGGGTGTTTTCTAATTCCTGGACAGCTATTTTTAAAACCTGACTCCACACCCAGGAGCGACGACAGGAACCTGCGCAGGCATTCACAGCCGCCCTCATCAGGCAGAAGGCAGTGAACGTCAGTGTCCACTACAGGAGACGAGGTACAGGAAAGCACTGCTCTCAAGCGGCACAACTAGAGCCACTAGAGGAAGGACTGGGAGGCGGCTCAGTGCGTTATGTGCTTGCTGAACTAGAATGAGGACCCATGGAAAGCGGGGTGCAATCCCAGTATTCCTATAGACAGACAGAGGGCAAAGGCAGGAGACCCTCCCCCCAACATACAGCTAGTCTAACATACACAGCAGCAAACAACAAAAATGAGATGACCCTTACACACACCTGAAGCAAAGTGGAAGGTGGGGACCAACATCTGAGGTTGTCCTCCAGCCTGCGTACACCACGCCATGGCATTCACACACACACTCGCAGATATAGAAGCACACCACACACACCATACAAAATACAGTTTCTTTAAAGGAGTGAAGTGGCGGTACAAGCTGGCTCATGAAGGAATTGAGACACTGGACTGGGCAAAAAGATGGACTCAGGAGGGCTCCCAAGTGTGGGAAACACCCAGGACAGATGAGATCACAGAGAGTCAACAAATGGCCCCACCGGGAGCCCAGAGATAATGCTAAGCAGGTGTGGGAATTCCTCCTGCAGAGTGGGTCTCAGAGTCATCACAAGAAGAGTGTCACCACTCTGCAAATGCCCTAAACTTAGTAAGCCACATGTTAAAGGGGTCCAGGAGGCGAGGGACATCCAGTATCAATAGGACCTGAATGGTTTCTGCAGACAGTCCTACTTCATCCATCTGTGCCCCGAGCTGAACTTCCTATTGTTTACCTTCACATACACTCTGTGGCCTCGATAGCAGGAAGCTGCAGGACATTTAAAATGGAAACAAGGCAGAAGCTCAGAAGGCGTGAGACATCATCTTAACCCACTGGTCCTAAACTTGAAATACAGACCTCTGTATGGCTTCAGAATGGGAGAGCCAAACAGAAATGAGCAGGAAAGATGCTGGAGATTTCTGTCCCAGGAAACTGGCCACAGTAAAGATAAAGAGATGCTGGACATCAAGGCACACAGTAATGCCAGCACCTGGGAGGTGGAGGCAGGAGGATCAGAGTTTAAAGTCATCTTCAGGTACAGAGACCGGTCAAGACCAGCCTGAGCTATAGGAGACTGGTGCTTAGTCCATCCGTCAGCAGACCAACCAGGTGCAAAGAAGCCAGGGATGTCCGACACATCCCCAACATTGACCAGAAAGGCTATCAGTTACTCAGCAGCCTTCCAGACATTTCTCGTCTGCTGAGCAGGACAGGAAACTCTGCAGTTGTTCAGGACATGCAGTTTACGTGTAAAATAGAACACCACCCAGGACAGAAACAAGGAGCCAGTGTGTGACAGGGAGGAGCCACATGGTCCAGGGTTCAGTGACAATGAAAGTCATCATGTGATTTTAAAAAAATCCTAAAAACATCTATAATCCTAATACTCACTGGGGCGGGAGGATTGTAAGTTCAAGGCCTGCCTGGGCTATATACTGAGTTCCAGGGTAGCCTATGCTAGAATGCTCCCCTGTCTCACACAAACAATAAAAAAGCAAACAAGGGAACAATAGTGACACTCAAATCAGGGCCAGTGAGATTGCTTAGTGTTTAGGCACTGTGCCCCCAAATTGATAATGAGTTCAATCCTGGAGACCCACACTGGAAGGAAGAAAAATGACTCTGACCTTCACATACAGCATGTGGCATGTGTCCACACATATCTCTCTCTCTCTCTCTCTCTCTCTCTCTCTCTCTCTCTCTCTC